>NC_022024.1:25340688-25350117 GCF_000317375.1 Microtus ochrogaster | reverse complement strand
TGGTGGTACCTTCTTTCAACATGGCATGTCCATCTTGCTTTTCTCTGCATCTTTCGTGGCCCTGAAGACTCCATCAGAAGCAAGAAAATTGAACACAAATTTCTCCATTTCTGAAAATTTGAAAGTACTCAATTCTGGCTGATTGAGTACAGTGTCAGGAAGATAGCGTCAAATATTTTGTAGGTATTAATACAACGAGGCAAAATGTTCTTCTTCCCTACTTAGGAAGTTTCAGTTGATGATACTGTGTCTGACTATTGGAGAAGACTAGCAGGCAGAAGTGTACTTCAAGGAGCCCCATGTCCTAAGCTATGAACCAGAGAATACATTACCCGACAAATGGGAAAGAATGTAGCAATTAGTTGACCTCAAAATAGGGAGCTCCTCCAGTAATGTCCAGATGTACCTGATGCAATTACAAGGATCTTCAAATGTGGACGAGGTAGGAGAGTCACTGTCACAGTGATGCCCTGATGGAAGACTAGGTCAGCCTTCCCTGATGAGAAGATGGAAATAGATTATCAACCACAACCATTGGCAACCTAGAAATTCGGGGGAGGAGGGAAGGAAGAGTCTACCTCAGAATCTCTGCAAACAAATGGCAGTCCTGCCTGTGTCTTCCTTTCAATTTAGCCAGTTCAGTTCAGAAACTTATTGGTAAGAATATAGGATACATTATGCTGTTCCAAGCTACTAAATCTTAGACCAATTCAGTGACTATCCAGAAAATGAAGAAAATTTCAGCAACAATATGAAATTAATGTGGACTAGAATGAAACAGCCTTGGTGCGAACATCCGGGGTATAACGTTTGACTGAAAGGCTCAAAAAGCACAGCTGTGGGGAATCCTAATGTAGCTCAGCCTCATCTGAATGCTGTCTTTGCCACTTAGATCCTTCAGAAACATTGTACCTAAGGACCCTGAGAAGGGAGTGTGGAAAACGCTCCCCTGCTTCGGGGAACTGCCTACTGCAGGGGAAAACTGGACCAGATGGCAAAGAAAGCGCCTGTCTATGGCAGCCTTTCATGAACACGTTGTGCCTTCTCAGCAGTTTTCAGCCACACTGTCATTCTGTGGCTACCTCTGTAAAAACCAGTTACAAAAATACAGATTGCACCAAAGCTCGAGAACTCTGAAACAATGTATCATGTGCATTTAACCCTACCTTTTAATCTAACACGAAACCAAAGCATTTTGTGAGAGAGAGAAAAAATAAATCCACCGTGAGGGCTGGCTTATTCTATTTCAGGAATGAGTAAAAATGGCTATTAGTACTTTTGGTGAATTACGGCCTTGGGGGCACAGGCTGCCCTTTGGAGTGGAGCTGCTTCAGGCCCCTGCCAGTTAGTCAAACCCTAATGTTTCCGTTTGTGATCTAATGTAGGAAGAACAATACTCATAACCAGAGGGCTCTGGACTTCAGGTAGGTCAGCATAAGAATGCAGTAAATAATGCTTGCGCCCTTGGTGTTTCTCATGATAATGTATGCCTCTGTGTAATTTTTCCTTCCAACGTTTTCCTCTTGCTCCATAATAGCCACTTTGAGAAAGATGTGCTGTGCTTTGACCCAGAATTCTGAATCCTCGGGACACATTGCATTTTCTGACTCATTCTTTCCTACCGCCCTTGTCTTTCTTTAGTGTCTGGAGGCTAGAATTTAGAGAGCATTCCACAGGGCTTCTGCTCCATAAAATACTGCGGGTGCTGTGTGTCCAGGCATGGACTTTAGAGATGGAGTGGAGTTTTTTTATTTTTTCGCTATTAATAATTCTAGCAGAAGTAGTTTGCAGAATACATCTGGAAGGCATTCTGTAATGAAATGCAAAATCTCCAGAAAGAGCACCTATGTCAGTGATAAATATTTTATATGTTCATTCACAAATTTGCTTCAGAATTATTGGGTAGTCACCCAGGCAAACAGAACTCAAGGACAACAAAAACTATCTGCAATTTTAATGAAGGCATTATTAATAACTAGGAAATTAATGACTAGGAAGCTCCTTCTTTCTGAACAACTGAAATGTAAGTATGGCTGCCTGGCTTTGGAATGCCTCACACAGAACACACATAGGGGTTTCCAATCCTTCTATCATGGATTTCACATATTAAAGCTTGTAATTAGAATGTTTTCTTCCATGCACACGAATATGTTCATATGCAAATGTACTTTTCTTTTAACTAATCACTAACTCCACTGTCAACAAGAGATTTCACTGTATTGAACAATGCAGTCAGCCTTTTAGCTCTATTCTGAAAGCCTTTACAGATATTAAAAATGTTTTTCAGTAAAATATAAATCTGTCATTTCTTCCCTCTCCTTCCTTATTTCTTACCCCTCCAAATCTACCCCTCCACATGAAATCTAAACCCAGTCACTTCTTCTTTTACTGTTATTGTACATACTCATGCATATGAATTCACAAGCATGTAAATAAAACCGGCTGAGCTTTTTCAACCAAGGATGCCAGTGTTTATGTTTCTAGAGCTGCTATTGGATAACAAATCCCTAAAGAAGAGTAATTCTCTCTCTCTTAGCAGTTAACTGCTTGTAGCTCTTAATCTAGGGGTGAGGCCTCATGAGACTTCGTCCATCTACAGAGGATGTCAACTGGTGCTGGAATTGTTCTTGCCTTACCTAGGCAGCCATAGTAAGATGTTCTCTTGTCATAGCTAGGAGGCACAGCATCACAGTGGACCTCTTGGTCCTTTGATCCTTACAACCTTTGCGTTTACTTTTCATTAATGTTCCCTAAACTTTAGGTGCAGGAGTTGTGTTTAAGACAGTTTTTAGTTGGAGCTGGACACCACAAAGTCAGTTATTCTTTACATTTGAGCTTGATGTAGTTTTCTGTAATAAACACCTTCTGTTGAAGAGAAGAAGAAGAGAAGAAGAAGAAGAAGAAGAAGAAGAAGAAGAAGAAGAAGAAGAAGAAGAAGAAGAAGAAGAAGAAGAGGAAGAAGCTTTTTTGATGAGAGATAAGATCTACACTTATCTGTGTATAAAAGGACAAGCATTTAGAATGTAGTTAGGAATTATGCTGGCTCAGGAAAGTAGTATCAGTACATTCTCCTATAAGCCCATGACCTCACTAGCCATGGGTGGTGTTTCCAGTATCAGAGGTGATACCTTCCTGGTAAGCTGGCCTTGAGTCTAACTAGAGATGGTGATTACTCCCAAGAAATAAGTGCCTCTCAGTTCTGCATCTCTTCGGCTATCTTGCCACGCTCATCACTATTGCATTTCATGGTCAGAGTAGAACGCTGATTTCTGAATGATTACTTTGATGATTTTGTTCCTTCTTTTGCCTTAATCATGTTATCTTTATTCACTCCTTTGAGCGGGCCATAAACCAGCTGGCAACAGCTACATTCTGCACACTAGCCATTAAATGATTATAAGTCTTGGAAAGTATGAGCAAGGACCTTAATTGTTGTGTGTCTACTTTATATCAAGTTTCTGGGTGCCTAAGGGCAGCTTAGAGGCTGGCTTTGTTGGGTACACCCGTGCATAGAAGACAGGCCTAAACCTGGCCTGCAATGTGTCCTACTAAGCACAACGTGTTCATAAAAACTGTAACAGACAATTTTAAATGGGAAATGATTTACTTTGGTTTATGGTTTCAGGTGTTTTAGTACATGGCTGGCTCACTTCCCTTCTATGAAACTAGAAACATCTTGAGACCTCATGAGCACCAGAAAACAGAGGCAAGATAGGAGGAGCCAGAAGTAGCACACACCTTTCCAAAGCAATGATTTCTCTTCAATGATTTACTCCTTTATTCCCAGTCTACCTCTTGCTTGTCATTCAATGAATCAATCTAATAATGAAATTAGTGTCCTCCTATTCCAGTCTCCTCCCTGTAGTACCATCAGATGGGGTTCAAACGTTCAACTATGAGCCATTCTAAGTATGTTTCATAGCTAACTCATAACATCACATAGAATATTAGTTTAAGGTAAAGATCATAAAGGAGTAACAGATGTGTTGTTTTTTGAGACTGAGATATAATAGTGATAAGAACAGAAAACCATCCCACCCCACAGAGAATTATAGTGTAATGAGCTCTTGATGGTTCTGATGTCCTCTGTTTCATCGTAAATGGCATATATAATTTTAAAAATATTCATATTCCTTATAGGGTTGGGGAGGTGATTGATGAACTAAAGTGTTCCAGCTCATTACATTACTTATCTAAAAGTTAAGGCCCCACGATTGCTCGCTGAAATAGGACACCTGTTTTCCTTACTCTGAACATAACCATACAGGCCAAGCATCAGGGAAGAAAGCATATTCATGGTCTCTCAGGAATGAAGTAAGCAAGCTGTGATTCATAATAAGAATAGTTACAAAAAGACCATCGCTCCTTTAGTGCCTCATGGAGTACAGATGAGTCCAATCATCTGCTGCTTCCATCCTTTGCTCTGGAAGTCATCTTGTCCAAATCTGCATGTTTGTAACATTGACCATGTCACAGAGAATATGTAATAGCAGCCATCCTCAGATTCTGTTTCATATTTATTACCATGAGCATGATTAGATTTGTAACAAATGAATTTCTAAAACAGTATATTTAGTTGATTGGCTGTCAAAGCTGTTTAATGGCCACTACAATTTCATTTCTTAATAAAATTTCTCATGAGGCAAATAAACCTCTTTTCTCAAGCCGATATTCTCTTTCTTTGGAATAAAAAAATAACTTCTGAATTTGAATATTCATTCACACCATAAATAAAAAAAATCTGTGTTAATATGTCAAACAAACAAAAAGTAGTTAGGAATAATTATCTTCATGGAATAATTTAATGCAAGTAAAAATACAGTAATGGATCACTTTGAATGCATAAATTATCTGCTTACATGATTCATAGCAATGTTCCTCATACAAATAAATTTCTTTAGGAGACAAACCAGATTTAGTTAATAATTACTTATAAAAAGTGAGGGTGCTAAATAAAAGGGCAATCAAGTGTAAGAAATTTGGAAAGTTTGAAAGTCTTAGCCCCATTGCTACCTGGAGAGACCCTAGCCCCTGGAGGCACAGCCCATGTTCCACCCCCACCAAACGAAGACCGAGAGACCTGGGAGCAGCTTGCTCACACCCCTAACCACCCTCCACAGCATCTATGACCACCCACCACAGGAGCTTTGCCCTGGCCCACACCTGGAGAGGTGAGTGTCTGGGTCCCTGGCTGGAGGTCCCTACTCTCTAGGTCCTTGTCCCTGGAGGCACACCCCACACCCCACTCCCACCTAGCAAAGAAATGTGGAAGATTTGATGTAACAATTTTGATTGTTCAGAACTGTATACTAAGCTTTATCAACCCTACAATTACTAGGCTTTTCAACAGAAATCTGGTTAAGAGCTGAACAATGAGGCATTGGCTCCCAAATTTTAAGAAGACCTCAATTTATTACTTTCTATTATAAGAGTTGCCTCTATCATGGTGTCTTTTTTTTTGTAAATATATTTATTTATTTTATTTTTCCTTTTTCCATTCAATTATTTACACTTTCTTCCCTCCTCCCAATCCCTTCCTGCCCCCCCAAACCCCCTCCTCCCTCTCCCACCCTGCTTGAGAGAGGTCAGGGAACCCTGCCCTGTGGGAAGTCCAAGGCCCCCTCCCTACATCCAGGCCTAGAGAGCTGCGCATCCATATAGACTAGGGTCCCAAAAAGACAGAACATGCCATAAAAACAAGTCCCAGTGTCTTTATCAATGGCTTCTCAGTCAGCCCCCATTGTTAGCCACAATCAGAGAGTATGGTTTGATCAAATGCTCATTCAGACCCCTTAACAATAATAAAACAGTGATAAGGACCAAAGTTGGTACTAGAGAGTAGGGTACTGATGTGACAGGCTTGACCATGCTGCTTGTTGGAGGAATATGGATGATGTGTTTTGACTAGACATGTAGGAATATGGAAAACAAATTATAGACCAAAAAAATGTTTGGATGATTTAAAGGGGCTTAAGGCACCATCCTCGTAGGAGTGTGGAAGCCCTGGGGGGTGAGGGTTGTGCAGAATTTGGGGATCCAGCTTAATAGCTTTCAGAGGGAAAGATAAAGATCAGTTTTGTGATATTTTTGCAAAGAATGTGGCTGCTTTATGCCCACATCCTGAAAATCTGCCTGAGGCTAAATTGAAGAGTTTTTGACTAATGGCATTGGCAGAGGAGATTTCAAGATAGCCTACTATTGATGGTGTTGCAGGGTTATTAGTGGCCACTTGTGTAGATCTCTAATAAAAGAAGAAATCAGGAAAAATAAATATAAAATGTACAGCTTGAGGAGAAGAGGGGCACCAGGCAATGTAAAGTAGAAGACAGATGTTCCAGGGTTCGAGGAGATTAAATGGTTAAAGAAAAGCCTGATGCTTAATGGGAATAAGGTGTGTGGTGACCTCAGGGAAATACCACACCCAGAGCTTCCAAGCTGTGAAAAAGAATTAAAGGACAGCTTAAGCAGGGAAGAAAAACACCAACAACAGAAAGATGGTACAAATACAATTTTATGAGTAGGTCAAGTTCCAGCCCTATCCATCAGCAGCAAAATTTGGCAGCTTTGGCCATGTGGTTCTGGCTTTAGAGTCAAGGAGACTGTAGAATCTTTCTTCATTGCTAAAGTAAGTCTCTGAAGCCAGCCCTGTGCCAAGGGTGACCCTGCATGGAGGCCTAGAGAGGCCAGCATGTGGATCTTGAAAGTTAAGTCTGGACTATGTTGGAGAACCCAGAATGTTAGAGATGCCAGAGTCTAAGGATACATGCCAAGGAGAGCTGTTAACAACGTATGGAAATAGCCCTAGCAAGAGGAGTGTGTTGGCATCAACAAAGCTGAAAGGAGTTGGAGTTCTAAAGAGCCCCTTGACATCAGGTGTGGAGATGCAAAGGTTGGAGTTTAACCTTGCTTTGATCTAATATTCCCTCACCATGCTCCCCTTTTTCCATTTTAGAAAGGTAATGTGCATCTTTTGCCATTGTATGTTGGAAATATGTGATCTGTTTTTGTTTTTATTTTACAGATGATTACAGCTAAGAGATTGCCTTGAGTCTCAGAAGAGACTTTGAACTTTGGACTTTTTTTTTCCTAAACTGGGTTTCTCTGTAGTTTTGGAGACTGTCCTGGATCTAGCTCTTGTAGCAGGTTAGTCTTGAATTCCCAGAGATACACCTGCCTCTGCTTCCCAAGTGCTGGGATTAAAGGCGTGTTCCACCACCACCAGTCTAGAACGTTGGACTTTTAAATGATATTGAGACTGTGATAACCTATGGGGACTTTTGCAGTTTAACAAAATACATTTTGGGGTTATGATTTAGCTATAAGCCTATGTGGGCCAGGAAGTGGAATGCATTTGTTTGAATAAGAACGGCACCCATAAACTCATAGATTTGAATGCTGGGTCATTGGGGAGTGGTATTATTTTAAAAGATTAAAAGGTGTGTCCTTGTTAGAGGAATCATTTCACTGTGGGGTGGGCTTTGAGGTTTCAAAAGACCATACCAAGCCCAGAGTCTCTCTCTCTCTCTCTCTCTCTCTCTCTCTCTCTCTCTCTCTCTCTCTCTCTGCCTGTCAATTTGGAAGCAGCTATCAGCTGTTTCAGCTCCTAACAGCATGTCACCACTGTTTCCTGAAGTGATAATAATGGACTAATATCTGAAACTGTTAGCAAGCCCCCAATTAAATGATTTCTTGGCAATGGTGTCTCCTCTTCACAGCAATAGAACACAACCCTGACCAGCATGGCAAAATTTTCTAAAGGTGCAATTGTAGCATTCATACCTTGTTGGTAACCTATAACTTTCTAAGTGGACTTAAGGCCCACTCAACAGGTCATAAATCATGCCTAGTTTTAGAAACTGAGCTATCTGTTGGACAAATGAGGCCTTGGATCTTTAATGAAAGCCTTGTATTGCCACTTTACTAGACAGACAAAATTCTTTTTTAACTGTGTTCTAAAACTTATTCTCTACTGGGGATAAATATTACTTTATCAGCCAACCCCACCCCATCAGACAAGCTTCTCTTTACAACAAGTAGAGAACATCACAGAAATTCATAACTGGATTCAATGCTGAGATCAATAGATTTTGGGGAGTTCAGTTCCAGAAGACACTTTTTCAACATAACTTCTGCAATAAGGCTCAAGGAGCATCATGAAAATTGGACCAGAAAGAGACTCTATGTAAGAAGCAGAAGACCAGTAAAGACAGCTGTGAAACTGTCTCTCCTATAAATAAGACCTGAATCATGACAGCATCAATAGAGATGCTGACACAGAAGGGGGAGTCCTACCCCTAGATTAAGAACTAGAGGTAATGATTCCTTAGAAAGGAAGAACTGGCTTCTTCCAGAAATGAGTCCCTTTTTTTGGTGTTGAATGCAAGGCACAATGCAAGGGAACCATATAAACACAAACATTTAAAGATGTATTTATTGGACTGTATTTATGTATTTGTGCTCATGCTATCTCTCTCACATTCATATGCAACAATACTAATAATGACAATAATTTTAATAATAACAGTAATGAGACCATCAATTTGAGAGAAAAACAGGGAGAAGATGAGATATGGAAGTGGTTGAAGAGAGAAAAAGGAAGAGGGAAATGATATACTTATGTTTTAACTATAATATATTACATAATATAAAAAGAATTGATAAAATATTAAAAGCCAAAGGAAGAATAGGATGGGTGAAACGCAGTAAAACTTGAGACACTACCCTTGTTTGTTTCAAGTGACACTTCAAAGGTAGTTTCAGTACTATGTTTTCATTACAGACATACATATAAACATAAAAATGAGGAGAGGACATAGAAATATTCCGAGTACACAGCTCCTTGAGTATTGTCAAGGATCCCAAGGAAACATTGGAGAAAAGATAGTTTTCAACAAATGGGTTTGGAAAAGTAATTATTTCTGAGGAAAACTCAGTGAGCTGAGAGATCCTCAGAAAATTCCTAATGTGAAGGCCAGCAGAGGAAAAGAAATGGCAAAAGCAAATTAGCAAACAAAATAAAAAATGTATTGAGCAATCTTACACCTACAACAGCAGATAAAGAGATAGTCTGATGAAGTAGTGAAGGAGAACTCTCTGAGAAAGACTGTGGTTGCCAAAATGAAGCCTAGACTTTCGTCTCCTTCCTCTCCCCTATGAGACAGGCAGGAAAATGCTAGAAGAATCTAAAGAAAAGTTTTCTCTACCTGGAGTAGATGCCGTGCCACAAATTATTCAGAGAGACAAGTATTTTTTTAAAGCAATACAACCTTTATTAAATATTGACCTTTAAAAGTGAACTATAATGTTTAAGTATTGGAGTACTCTGTATACATTAGCTATTATTCTCCCATAATAATTTGTGGGGGAAAGGATTCAGTTTATTGCTCTCTTAAGTAGTAAATGATCAAAAATAAAATTTATTCTTTTTTT
>NC_022024.1:25338619-25340102 GCF_000317375.1 Microtus ochrogaster | reverse complement strand
TGGCACAATTGAGCATCCTTTGGATATATACCCAAAAGTAGTATTACTGAGTCTTGAGGAAGGTTGTTTACCAATTTTCTGAGAAATTGCCACAGTGACATCCAAAGGGATTGAACAGCTTGCATTCCCACCAGCCTCTCCAGCATAAATTGCCATCAGTGTTTTTGATCTTGGCCATTCTTACAGATGTAAGATGTAATCTCAGAGTTGTTTTGATTTGCATTTCTCTGATGACTAAGGATGTTGAGCATTTTCTCTTAATTATGAATATTTTTTAAAAGCAGAAAAAAAAAAAGGGCAGTGGTGGTGCACTCCTTTAATCCCAGCACTGGGGAGGCAGAGGCAAAGCAGAAGCAGGTGGATCTCTTTGAGTTTGAGGTTAGCCTGGTCTACAAGAGCTAGTGCCAGGACAGTCACTAAAACTATACAGGAACAGGAAACAAAACAAAACAAACAAACAAACAAAATGGTAGGATAGTAGCAAGGTCCAGAAACTAACTTCAAAAACAAAATTTCTGAAATTTCAAGGCTAGGAAGATGTTCAGTAAAGTACATCATGCAACGCTGAGTTCCATCCCAGAACCTACCTACAAAGTCCAGGCATGTTAGCACATTCAGGATCCTGGCATTAGGCATGCGGAGTTAAATGAATCCATGGTGCACCCGGACCAGCTAGCATTTTTTTCTTTCCTTCTCTTTTTCTTTCATTTTTATTTTAGTTCCAGGTCAGTGAGCAATTTTTGTCTCCAGAATAGATGGACAGTGCCTCAGAACGTCAATCAAGATTGTCCTCTGGCCTTCACATGCTTGCAAACGTGCGTGCACAACCTGTAACTATCCACATAGGCATGTGGAGCTCACACACATGCGCACATGCATATATCCACACCCATGCACAAAATCAATAGAAATTTGCACTGATTTAACATGAAAGGGTGAAAAAATACAGTATGCTCTCACCGGTCTGAAGAATCCTTGTGCTATAGTGGTACATTATTTGTGTTTGAATAAATAAAGCTTGCCTGAAGGTCGGTCGGTGCAAAGCAGACACACTGGTCAGCCAGACAGGTCAGGCAGTGGTGGCACACACCTTTAATCCTAGCAGCCCCACATGTTAGCCATAGAGGCCAGACCGTGGCCTATGGCACTAATTCCAGCACTAGAGAGGAAGATAAGGTGGGATGAGACAGGAACTCGCTCTCTTTCAATCTCAAGATTTCAAAGAGGTAAGAGCTCTCTAGTGGCTTGACTGTTTTTGCTTTTCTGATATTCAGGTTGAACCCCAATATCTGTCTCTTAACACACACACACACACACACACACACACACACAAACACACACACGTATATATATATTAAGGTCACTTGGACTGGCAAGTAAGCAAAGGGTACCTTCATACATTCATCCAAGCCTGATGACCTGGAATTATCCCTAGAAACATGATATACGGTGAAAATGTACTCCTGAAAGTTGTCTTCTGACT
>NC_022024.1:25330837-25338099 GCF_000317375.1 Microtus ochrogaster | reverse complement strand
AAAAAAAAAAACACCTAAGGGGAAAATGTTCAAGTATCTAAAATAAATGAAAATGGAAATTCAAACTTGTCTGAATCTGTAGATGTCGTAAAACTGGGGCGGTGGGGAATGCACTGCATGAACACATATATGAAAAGAAATAGCTAAAACCAGTACCCTGGCTTCGGATTAGGAAACAATATATTTTTCAAATGTATCTATTTGCAGATTCTTTAAATACTCTATGTATGATAGTAAATATAATAAATCATGACAAAGAGGTGTATTTTTAGAGGTGTGCTGCGAAATAGCTGCAGAACTATTTTATGGACTTTTTTCATAGTGGTTCAACAATAAGACAGAAAATAACAGTGTTAAAAGGGGGCTTTGGATAAGAATCATGTATCTTTCTAGTGATACCTTGGCTGCAGCTCCATTGACTGGACAATATAACAAAGTGCTGTCCGTTTCCGTTTTACCTCAGATTCATCATCCTTGTCCCTCCACCTCCCACTTGCTGGACTTGCAAATGCACACAGCTGTGGTAGAAACCGCCAAGCAATTTGACTCAGAGCTTATCCACTTGTAGCAAGTTCCCAGGATTTCCCTATCTGCTTAATTTTTGCTTATTTAGCAAACCGTTTTAGAATGGCTATACCACTTTTATGCCAGGTAACCAAGACAAACTCTGGAAAGGCTTGGCATGTGCTTTTTCCCGAGTTGGTTTTGAGGAGACAAAGAATAACAAAGACATTTTCACCAGAAACAGTAAGTCCTGCGAACTTACTGTTCGCAGAACAGTAAGTCTGCTCTGCGACAGCTTGGTTCCATGTTTTCCCCGTGGCCGTACAGAAAGCTCTTCTGATGGATGTCAGTATCTAATTCTGTCTTCGGTGCCAAGAGAGCTCTCCAGATGCCAGAAGGTTTCACCTCTGATATTTCACAGCTTTGTCCCTTGATTGAAGAGAGCTCCCTTGTGCAAGATGGTAACCCTTACCTTGGGGTAACTGACACAGTCAGGTTGATGAAACATGAAAGATGGGATTCCTTTCTATATTTTTGTCACCCCTAAATTTCTCTAAACTTCAAAGCTTCCTGGCTTCCTGGGGCTCCATAATGTCAGTCTAGTGTAGCGCATTCTGATACCATTTTTCTTTGCTGCATAATAAACACTACTTCTGAACTTTCTACTGTTGACCACCTATAAGAGAGTCTCACCCAGAGTTTGCTTTATGGCGAACCCAGCAACTTTGGCAGTCACTTAAGAGTCCTACGTATCAAGGAGAATATGAGACTTGGAATTCTAAGACTGACGCAGGGCACAAGATAAGGGAACTCTATCAGGGAAGCAATGGTGTGGGATATGCTTAACACAGTTTGAAATCAGTTCACTAGTAGCTTCAGACTGCACAATCATTTGGAGATACAGAGTATATGATGGAGGATACAATGTTGCCTTGGCCTCCAATTTGGCATCATTGTGAATCCTCTGCAACATTGAGAACACAGTGTGAATGACCTCCTGAGTATAGAGAATGATGTTTAACATAAGCCTACAAACTTAATTGTTTTTCGGATAGAAATCCTGCATTTGTTTACCTGCCTAAAATTTGTTAGGAGTTAGGCGCCATCAAAATAACTTGGAAGTTGGTCTTCAGAACAGTGGGTTGCATGCAATTATACTAATTATGTAGTTCTTTTATGTGTGTGGTAGAAAGTTTAACTGCCACAAAGTGGCATTTGAGAGACTTTTTACTTAGATGTAATGAGTAAATAAGAGGAGGGGATGTTATAAAGCTAGTAATCAATGGACTGGATTGCTAGAGATCTATTTCATTTTGAATTATGTAAATTTGTGTTTGTGTGGGGTTATGTACATGTGAGGCTAGCTACCTCTGGGGTCGAGAAGACATCTCTTTCCCTTTGGTACATGTGAGGCTAGCTACCTCTGGGGTCGAGAAGACATCTCTTTCCCTTTGAGTTGGAGTTACAGGTGGTTGTGAACTGCCAGACATGTGTGCTGGGAACTAAACTTGGATTCTCACAATTGCTACATCATATTCCAGCACCAGTAAATTTTAGGTGAAATAGTAGAGGTGTCAGAGAAGATGCAGGTTGAAAATGGAGAGGTGGAAAGGAAGAACAGACAGAAGAGATTTTGCAACCTAGCTGACTGGGTCATTTTTGGGTCTTTCTGAGCAGTTCTGGATGCTGAAGTCTCAGCTCTGGAATGTGACAGGAAAGCCAGAGTTAAGATGTCCAAAATTAACACTCTGAAACAGCATTCAGCTTGGACCAAACTCGGATTTGATGGTATGCCAATGTAGCTGCCCATGAATACAGTGATTAAGAGGCTTGAAGGATGAAACACAGAAAAGTCAAACGCCTGTGCCCTGGGAATGCAAAACCTTAGGTCATATAGGGTAATAAGCAAGAAACATTCAATATACCCAGTTCAACTATGTACCAATGCCAGGTAGACAAGATGGATCTGACAAGGAACAGAGGAGCAAACAAACAGACCACCTTTACAGAGAATGCATTCTGAGACGACCAGCAACAATCTTGGGGTGAACTAAATTATAATTTTCCAACTGAGACTAAAGGATCTATGAAGATCGGTCAGTGATTGAGAGTACTTTTTGAGTATTTTCTGTTCTTGGAGTGGAAACGATGTCAGTTTCCAGCACCTCCCTGGGGTGAATCAAAACTTACTCTAACTCCATTTATAGAGGTTCCAAAGTCCTTTTCTGGCCTCTGCAGGAATGTGTGTGCATGCAGTATACATATCATAACAAGCATACACTCATACACATATGTAAAATGAAAAGGTAAATGTTAAAAACAAGAGGAAAAGTAATTAATTTTCTCCAAAAGCAACTTTGTAAGAAAGTTTATATAGTATTTGAATTATTTGTTATTTAGAATTAAACATTTATGTATTCTGTTTACGATTTAAGTATAAAAAATTTAAAAATATTTTAAAGCCTTAGCAGATGCTGTTTCTTAGGAAACATTCAATTTTATTAAAAACATTAAGACTATAATGGTTTTATAAAATGCTAATTCATGTAGAAAATGCTTTTAAGAAGGCCAAGAATTAATCTTTTATTTATTTATTTTTTTGTTTAGCTGTTCTGTATAGATAAGACACATTTCCCCCATTTAACAGGTCTGTTAAAACAAGACAGGTATATCTTTGAAGCCTTGCTATCTGTAGTAAGAAAACTTAGACTACATTAACCTGCAAATAGAGAGTCCGCACTTTCCTCTCTATGCACAAGCTGGTAAATGACAGGCATTTTGTAAATACACATTTGATGCCACTAAAGTATCATTGAGGTTTTGTTTTCTACAAGAAACCTTTACATTGGGTATTATGTTAGTTTTGGCATTTATTTCCATAAAGACTGAGAAGCTCTTCCAGATTCCATCTTCGGTATGAGGACATTAAGTTCTGATACTCTGGTCCTTTGTGGTTTGTTGGCTAACACCAGGATTATCTTCCAGAAGCCCCTGTTCTGAAAGCTATAGAATACCAACTCCTTTCTTTTAGGTCAATTCCTTCCCAACCCATCCTCCTCTTGTTCAATTTTGAAAAGAAAATTTAACTTCTCCCTTACAAAATAGAAAGCTTGTCTTATCCTTAAATTAAAAGCTTATTATGAGTCTGTTATTTGTCCTTAAATGGGAGGATTCATGAATGAGGAAGTAGAGTGGAGGCTCCAAGCATCTAGGGGAAGAAGGAAATGGATTGATGTATTATGCACGGGGGATATGTAAAAGCTCTGAAAATGGGCCATGTTGAAGAAAATTTACTTTATCTCTCTAACATAACCACTTCAAGTGTAAAACGGGGATACTTACGCTGTGCAATTTTCCCACAGTAAAGGAGAAAACAACAAAAGAGAACGAAGAGCATTCTTTCACAGCCAGCAGATCTCTAATAACATCATTAAACACTCCTGGCCATAATCCTGGGGCCATCACAGTTTAATCGCTAGCTGGTAACACTAAAGATGGGTGACTCCAGGGAACGGAATGAAAAACAAAATGAATCTCTCTCAACAGCTTTCACTATGTGGCACAAAGCATTCTTATCTTCTAGAGGGTAGACCAATCACTTACTTGGTTTTGATAATAGAGACTTCGATGGTTTTAGGCCTGTGGGAAGAATTAAGCACTCTCTTTCTAGTTGGGTTCTGTATTATCTTAGACCATTAGTAATGCCGGAGAAGTGATTGAAACTGGCCTCCAGGAGGAAAGATGTTTCATGAGAAGCCAATCTTTTGATGAAGAAAGCGCCAAAGCGATTTAGAACTGAAACGCCACGCCAAATGTGATCATGCTCCAAGTTTCTTCTGTCCCCACGGGCTCCTAATTACAAAGTAAGCTTGTGTGTTGGTGATTTAGTGCCTTTATAAATATGATAAGTTATAAGTTCGTGCAGCTTTCTAAAGAAGGGACACATAAATTATCTCCAAGAGGGAATATTTGCTCAGGTGTTTGAAACAGATTTATTCAAGACACAGAATTGTCTCCACACTAAAATCTCGCACCAAATTCAAATCAGAAGTTGTTTCATGTTGACATGTTAATATCCATCTTCATGGAAATTCTGTCTCATAAATTATTAAAGCAATACCTTTAATAAAGAATATTGCCTATTGAATAACAAGGAGTGCATTATTGCCATTGACAGGACAAGTTTATTCAAGGGATAGTTCTCAAGGGGCTGCAGAAAAAGCGCCTAAATGAAGTCATTATTTTACAGTACTGAGATCAGAATAAAAGTTTTCATTCATTTGCCTTTGTAAACTCTGCAAGGCTGCAGTGCGGGCCGAAAGGAGAATATTTACAGACCAAATAGGTGCCCTGAATTAAACACACACTGCAGACATGACCTGCATCTGAACGCTCCAAAGTCAACAGGATGTTAGCTTTCAGGGACGGGTCTGAATAAAGGCCAGGAGGAGACAGAAATTCCTTAAATCCTTGGTTCACTCTAAAATCTGTTGCTTGACACGAACTTGCAGACCTGTCAACTGTGATAGGTTTTGTTAAACCCTTTTCAGACCCTTGGCTCATTTTTTATCCCTGCGTGAGAGGGCTCATCTCATTCATGGAGAAGCTGTTTAGAGTGACATAGATGGCCAACAGCAGAACACAATCAAACATCAGCAGCCGGGCCCCAGAGTCTGTGTCCTTACCTCCTACCTATTGCTAATTCTGTATAGCATGGTGCAAAGAAAAAACATTTGTTCAAGAAAAGTTCAAACTCAGCACTTTTATTTATTCCCATAATTAAATATTGTAACCAAAATGAATTCAGTGACCAGGGCCTTGTGTATGCTAGGCAGCTACTCTGCCCCTGAGCAGTGTCCCCTGTTCCCAGGCCAGGTATTAGAAAAGACTCTTCTATTGCATCATTTCCATGCTTAGCCTAATGCTTAGTCTTTACATGATTCTGATGTGGGATTCCCCTCTGTATGCTGTGAATACCATTGGTTAATAAAGAAACTGTTTGGGCCTATAGCAAAGCCATAGGGGAACAAAGCTAGGCAGGAAAAGCTAAGCGAATGCTGGGAGAAAGAAGGAAGAGTCAGAGAGAACTCATGTAGCCCAGCCAAAGATGGACACTGGAACTTTAGCTGGTAAGCCACAGCCACATGACAATACACAGATTAATAGAAATGAGTTAAATTAATATGTAAGAGTTAGCCAATAATAAGCTAGAGCTAATAGGTCAAGCAGTGATTTATTTAATACAGTTTTGTGTGATTATTTCGGGGCTAAGCAGGTGGGAACTAACTAGTGGCTTCCTTAGAGCATGGGACACTTGTCTTTGATGAAATCTACCAAAGGCAAAGAACTCTGGAGACAGGCGATGTTCCCAGAGCTCATGTCAGTTCAAATAGGTATGGCAAAGACCCAGGATCTTATCATCCAGCAAAAACCTGGATTCCAGCTGTTTCCATTAAAGTTTATACTAATTTCTAATACTTGTAGCAGTTTCATCTGTGAAATGCTAGCACTTACAACACTTAGTAAGAGAGACCTTCATTCAGAAAAATGTCTTTCCCACTGATGAACTCAGTAGAGGGATGACGGTCTATGTAAATCCTTCCTTAACTCAGTGTATTTCAGGCTGAATTATCTCTTCACTGTAATATCAGCCTCACTACTGAGAATGCGTACTGTTTCACTGTCTTAAGAATTGAACCCATATAGGACAATTAATTTCTCAAGATTTTCATGTGGATTAAGAGCTTTAGCGAATTCACTCATTTTTTTTTCTTTTTTATAATCCTTGTTCTCCACTTTGTGTTCTAATTCAAGGAAATGCAAGCAAAGCAGTCACTCTTCTGCAACCACCCATGGGGCACAAGCAGTTGGAGTGAGATAAACACTGGAATACATGGATTTCTTACACATTGGTTCTTTACTTTTAAAACTAACCAACGCGAGCCTTGATTGGGATAATTCTTTTAAAGAACACACCACAAGGTCTGGCCTAACAGACGATCCAAACAATTATCTTTACTATATCATAGCAGCTTCCTGAGTAGCAGCCCCGTGTCTGGCAAGCTTATCATGTTACCAAGATGTTATTGTCAAGACCAAAGCAAGGTCCTGCGATTATAGTCTGAATTTGACTGTTGTTTTCCTACCCTTGACAAACAGGGTGGATGTGACCTGCAGAGATAATAGTTTTCTCGTGTTATGATGTCCTTCAAGTGCCTTTGATAAAATTCTAGCTTCTACACAGTAGCTGGAACATGTTCATCATTAACTGAATATTTGATGAGGAAATAAATGAATACTTGGTCAAGTGCCTCATGGGAGAATTTCAAAGTCCTCTAGTTTGGCTCTACCCTCTGACCATAAGCATTGAAAACTCATGGCAACTCCTGAGCATTCCAGGGAAGATAAAAGGGCTCTGGGTTGTTAAAGAAAACATCTATTAAACTTCCATTTAATTCCATATTATCCTTTGTTTTTTTGCATTCAAGGTTTTAATGCTGCTGCTCTGCTTGCCTCAATTAAGCCACTTCCTTCATTCTTGCCAAATGTATTCTTTGTAATGCCTCCGGCTTCAGCTCAAATTTTACCTTGTTCTCCATAAACAACTATCTAACCACTCAAGTGTAAAACTATCTCCACTTTATTCCTCCTCTGACTTATTAAGACAATTTCTGCTAACTACATCGTATTTTATTTTGGCCAGGAATTGTGCTTTATATGTAAGCTTTCTGCCATGATATTGTTTTTTATTTTTTTTA
>NC_022024.1:25324209-25330375 GCF_000317375.1 Microtus ochrogaster | reverse complement strand
CCTGATGAAGGTTAATATTCAGGAGGATGCCTATATGTTTGTCTTTGGATTCACCTTCTTATTTAGCTTCTCTAGAATCGCGAATTATAAGCTCACTGTCCTTTATTTATGGCTAAAAACCAAATATGAGTGAGTACATCCCATGTTCCTCTTTTTGGGTCTCTGCCATGATATTGTTAAGATGCTTTTATATGAATACGTTGCTGCCTCTTACTTCTTTATGCCATATAAATATGTCATGATCTTTGAGTTGTTCTCTCTATTTCTTGTGCCCTTCTCATGTTCGAAAATGATGGTTTCTCCTCTAGCGGTTCTTGAGCCTATATTTGCTCATTGATTGATGGACAGGTTACTAGACATTTCCTTCTCTATAGCCTTGCTTAGATATCCAGCAGTTTAATAAATGTTCATTGATTGTCCAAGGATATATTGATTTATTAGTAGTACAGAGAGAAAACTAAATATTTTGACAGAAACTGAGAAAAAATGTTCTTAAGCATGGAAGAGATGGAAGAGTTGTACAATTAAACGATAGCATATGGCCTTGCAGAGAAAGGCTGTAATATATATATTTATTTATGCATATATATGCACTGTTTATATCAGCACCAGGATACCCCCTGTTTCTGAGTCATGGCATAGAGTACAGATTCTTAACCTGGTGCCTATGAAGGTTATAAAACATCTAAATGCATCTTAGCATCTCCAAAGGCAAAGCTGTGTCTCCGGGCTGTGGTGGCACGTAAACCTTTATTCCCAGCACTCAGGACGCAGAGTCAAAGTGTATCTTTGTGAGTTCGAGGCCAGCCTGGTCTACAGAGTGAATTCCAGGATAGCCAGAGATACATAGAGAAACTCTCTCTCAAAGCTTCCCTCCCCCACAAAGGAAAGAAAGCCGTGTCATTATTAGTACAAAGTGCTGTAATAGAGACAGGCTTATCTAACTCAGATGCTAAGGAAGAAATACTTCCAATTGCAGCACGATGTCCGTGCTTTGGGGACTGTCAGAACTGAAAGTTGCTGGGCTACAAGAGAGGATGTTGTCCTTCTTTTTGACCTTGAATGCCCAAAGCAAGGCTTAGGAAACAATGTCCCCAAGGGCCACAGCAATAGAACAAAGTGCAAGTGCGTGCGTTATTGGGGATGGCCCATTAGCCTTCTTTAACATTCACCAGCAGTTCACGTAGGTGACAGTGCATGGACTGCCCACATTTTAGATGCTGAGAGCCTATGGAACGGCAAAGTTTTGCTGACTTATATAAAGTAAAAGTATCACGAACACAGTGGTGTTGGCTTGGGGACATAGAGGCAGAAAAGAGACAAAGTGAAAATTCTCTGCACACATATCTCAAGCATCACTAAATCCTACCCCACCTATTTTCCTTGGCTGAGAAAGAAATCTGTTAGTGTGCCTAAGACTTCGAGTGACGTAAAACCCTCAAGTCCTGACTTCATTTTGGACCATCATTGGTTTCTGAAGAGAGTCACTTGTTTCCAGGCCTCTTAGAAAACAAAAAGAGTGTCAGGACGCCTTGCTGGGCTCTAGCACTTTTCAGATGTGTAATGTTGAGGTCATAACTTAGCCTTCTTGTATGTGATTTTGGTGAGAAAGTACGATTAGCCTTAAAATGGACTCTGCAGCATGTGGTTGCAGTTGCGCTAGCTGGTGGGCTATCAGGGGGAACAGATCACCATGTGAGCGGATTTAGCAACAGCTCTGGTATTCACGCTGAGCTGGAATATTTCACATATCTATATGGCAGCCAGAGTTTCAGGGAATTCAATGCCTAAACCCTGCAGAGCAGGGGGTGTTTAAGCAATCTCTGCAAAGCTCTGTTTCCAGCCTAAGCATCACTCTTTGCATTAGAGTGCGGAGACACAGACTCCATTGACAGCCCACTTATCTTTCTTTGACTTAAAACTGTGGATGACTTTCCTATGATCTAGGTTCTTGTATCTAAAAAAGGAAATAACAACATAAAAGATATGTAATTTGTAAAAAAATAGATGAAGTTTCATAAATGTGTGGAAATTTAAAGTTGTCACTAAATTTCCAAAATCATGACGAAAATGAATGAAAATATTTCAGAAATAAGAATATTTGTTTCTACATGTATATGAATAAAAGTTTATGAAGTATCGTAAATTCCTAAAACTTTTAAGAAATTAGATGATGATAATGATTAAAGTGGGGGTGTGATATATGCTTGTAGAATTGGTTCTTCCACCTTTACCTGGGTTCCAGATGTTGAATTGACATTGACAGGCTAGAGGAATAAAAACCTGTATCTTCATAGCTGTTTCTCTGGCTCCAGTATTGAATGAATGGTAGCATAGTTTTGAGATAGAGAAAGTATGCTATCTTATAGATTTAATAGTGAGTCCTTGTGGGTTCATGTTTATTCCCCTTCTGATACAGCACAGCTATTCTGAAAAAGAACCCCGATAGTTGCTTTTTGCTTTGCTTCTTCCTAGCTTCACACACTTGGACAGGTCACTGGTTTCCAATCTGCATACTTGTGAAATGGAAAGGGTAAATACTATTCCCCCTGCCTGACTCAAGGGAAAAGTATGTAACACACTAGAAAATAAAGGAAGGTAATGTTTCTAGAAAGCTTTCACTGAAAAGGCAAGGCCTTAAGCAAAAATTCTCCTATCTACTGTACTCTTCCATGTTCTATATACGGCTATAAATTGAGTAATGATTTCTACACATTCCACAGGTGCAGAAACTGGAGAGCAGGGGGGTTATGGGAGTTATTTAATTCATAAACCTGTTGTCACAGGGAAGATCCCAGATGTGAATCATAAACCAAGTGCCTCTACCAGTAACAATGAAATGATGTGTATATCTTTCTGTTCCTATTGTCATTTGTATTCTGCTTTCATTTCCTATTCCTTTACCTTTCTTTCTTCTCTGGCTTGTTTCTATATTAGATAACAACTGCTGCTGTAGTTTGCCATGATTCTCTCTAGTGACATTCACTATTGCCAAGAAACAAGCAGAGATCCCGAAAGATAATGGTTACAGTGCAGTGCAAGGTCAATATTGGACTGTCTCTGGTAATTCACAGAATAGTTGTGAAATAATTCCCTAAATATTGTAACTGTGTTAGTTAGAGGGACCCCTGTATGCTCTTTGGGAGTAAGACATGTATATAAATAACTGTAACATGGACAAGGAGTCATCATATGTAAGAAGAAAGATATAAACATAAGGAGCATTCAGAGGAGAAAATAAATTAATGCCAGATGAAAGGTCATTGATATTTTACATCAACGTCAGCTAATGCTTGTACTTGCCTCTTTCTACGACCCCAGAATAACCCAGTATATTGTCACTCACTGCACGAAGGGGTTGGGTGGAATGAAGCGTTAAAAGACAGGCAGTTAAACTTGGGAACAGAGTCAAAGTAAGTGTAGCTACATCCTCCCCCTCCTTCAGATTGCCTCTCAAGAATCTAATCCCTTCGAGCTCTGTAAAGCTAAGGAATATTTACTGTAAAAGCATATCCTTAGATGGCTAGAGGGAGGAGGAGAGAGGAGGTGCAGAGGGGAATCCTCTCATTTTTCACAGATGTTGATTTCATGTTCCCATCTGGTAAGAGCCTAGGGGCCTGAGCAGAAAGATGCAGGTTGGGACCTGAGGAGGCAATGAGAACTAGCCACAGCATCCAGAGATGGAATCATAAAATCTCTAAATCTTTTTCCAGTGGCTAAATAAACATCTCGTCCACTATTTTCAGTTTCTCCCTCTCTTTTCTTCTTTTTTCCTATTTACTGAAATTTGGAAACGGCCACAGAAAGCTCTGACTACATAAAGGTCTCATCTATAGAAAAAAAATATTATCTTTTTTAACCTACAAACTAAATAACATTATATAGCTTCTAGTTTCTATGTGTTTTATTTAGCAACGGCCATGGGTAGACAATAAGAAAGATTTTTAAGTCGTGGGTAATGAAAATAATAAATGACACACTTTCCAGATTAAATTCTGGCTTCCTTCCAGAATACCCTAGAACTACATTCAGAAAGCACCGAAAAATGCAGCACACTGGGACTTCAGAGCCCACGAGGCATTCCGTGGGAGGCTGCTAGGAAGACCACATTTACAACAGCGACAAGGTCCATTTCACTCACTTTCCAGACCCACACATCTCCAAAGCCCGAAAAATCGTCATCTCTGAAGGAAAATAAATACAGCTTACAAACAAGGCTGGGAAGGGCGGAGAGCGGAATGGGTTTGGGGGTGGGGAGACAAACCCTTCAGTTGCAATCTTTTCCGGGTGGGGAGGGGGGGGAGAGTGAGAAAAATAAGACAAATTTCAAATCAAGTTGCTCCTCGAGACTACAAAAGCGGTTTGGAATGTTAGGCGGATGCAAAAGGAATAAAGCAAACGTGGAGGGGGGAAAAAGGGAGGCCGATAAAGTTTCTGGCTACAAGACAAGAGACGTATCATTACCATATGATCTAATGTGGGTGTCAGCTGGCTGTTCTCATTGAATGAAACCTTCGTTTTTCACTCTGCTATGGAGTAGAAGCTGGAGGTTTTCAGCCTAGTGACAGTCACAGGGCAGCACGCCCCCCTCCTCCTTTCCACACCTGCGAACTCTTTTGCTCGGGCTGAATATCTAGTGTAATTACATCTCAGCTCTGAGGGCTCCCGTGGCAAATACCCGGATTCAAAGGTATGGCTTTCAATAATTGTCCTGAATTTTGCTACAGGCTAATAAAACTTCAGTCAAGTGGAGGAAGGAAAGAAATACCCGGTGAGAGAGAGAGAGAGAGAGAGAGAGAGAGAGAGAGAGAGAGAGAGAGAGAGAGAGAGAGAGAGAAAAGAGAGAAAAAAGTGCTTAAGTTCTGACTATTTTTATGCAACCTTAGAAGCAGAAGTTGCTTGAAAACAGAAATTAAGTACTCGGGAAAATAATCATTTGAATGCATCGTTTTAGTGCTTTCTCTTCTATTCTTGCAAAGATGCTTATTAAAAACCCGTAACTTAACACCATGACTGCCTATGCTGAGGTTTTTGCATTTGTACCGATGAAATATTCCGCTCGTTATGAACTGCTAATAGAAAAACATTCTAAGCTAGTCCCGTGCTTGTGCCTAGATGAGCTATTTAAGATTTATCCCCCTCCTGGATTCTTGCAGACTTCACAAATCTTAAAAAGCCTCAGCAAGTGCCTAGCTATAGAGATATAAAGTCTATTTCTGCAACACCAAAAATGAATGGGAATTAGTACCAAAGAGGTGAAAAGCTACACTGAAAATAACTTCAAAATAATGTTAAGTAACTTTAACATTGCTATGTTAAAGATCTGAGATGGTGCAGCAGCAAACTTTCTTGGATATAAATAAATGTTCCTGTCAATGTATTCAGTGCAAATGAAACTTTCTTAGAGATGCAGTGACTATGAGGTGAGGGTGGGGTTGATTCTCATTTTAAGGTTAAGCAGCGTAACCAGATGGGTTAAGTGTGCCCCCAGTGATCTCAGCGTCTATGACCTTTTCTTCCTGTTGATGTTTATTGTACCAGAAAAAAAAAAAGAAAAGAAAAACAAAACTTGGGTTTTATCATGGCTCTTGCTTACAGGCAAATGCTGCTCTGATTGCCTATTTTTAATTATTTCTATTAAATAATTACTGAAGGAAATCTCTCCATTACTGGGGCATTTAAAAATTATTCTGTATTAGCAGATTGTCTAGCCACTTAAGTGTTAAGTTTTGACTTTGAAGCAGCCACGAAAAGTATAAACATGTTTATACAGATATTACTCGGGATGATATGCCTAATTAAATAGGGTCCAGAAATAATACTTTTGATGAGGCATTTCTAAACTATAGCAACCGTTATTAGTGGAAGAGCAACTTTACAAATATTTGAGAGTAATAGTTGCCATGAGATCTAAAAAGTGTGTCTCATCTGTTACAACCTCCTTTCTTTGTGTGTGGACAACCTTTTTTTGATGTTCTATTTGCTATTCATCACATGAGAAAAAAAATCATGGAAACAATAGTGAGGACCCTTAGCAAATATTTATTAATTGCTCTGTCATGCTGGAACTTTGAATATTATGAATATTATAAAATATTATATAAAGGGATTTTATAAAAATTAGAATAAAAATTTCAGGTATGTAGACTCTCTCTCTCTCTCTCTC
>NC_022024.1:25321493-25324109 GCF_000317375.1 Microtus ochrogaster | reverse complement strand
AGAGAGAGAGAGAGAGAGAGAGAGAGAGAGAGAGAGAGCAAGTAGCCGAAATGGTATGCAGTCTGACTGTAGCCAGCTTTAATCTAAAGGAAGGTTGTGCAGAGAATTCGCACTATTTTAACAAGGGTAAGCAAATATAAATGATGAGGGTTCGTCTGAGCCAGGGGCTCAACATTTCCTTTTTTGGGTTGTTAGGGAAGCTACCAGGCATCTCTGCTCAGGGGAATGGATTACCAAGAGACATCTGCACTAACTCTCCTTACCCTTTATTAAAGCTGAGATTACTTTGACTCATGCTTTCCCCTGAAAATTATAAGACTTTAAACATGCGAGGCCAGCAACCCTGTGGTAAACCATAAACATTGTATTTCAATGTTGAAATGGTTAGAAGGCGTCTCCTTTATGGCCATCCAAGTAAACTTCTTGCCAAAACAATAACCTCCCTTTTAAGAGAGACCCAGTAACTCAGTGGGAATGGCCTGCTAGAGGACACTTTTTTGTTGAACTTGGGGGCAGTTAAGTGAATTACGATCTTTATGACCTTTTTAATTGATAATCAAAATCCTGAATGGGGTGTGCTGTTTTATACATACTCCAGTATTCCTGCAGTGATGCTACAGTATTTAGACATATTCCAATAAACTAAGAATAAAAGGGAAATTTTTTAAAATCACAAAGCATTTCTGTCTTTGCTAGTGGATCAGGTAAAAATGTCTAGGCTATAGATACTATGTCTGGTCAAAGAGGCTGTTTTCTTTCCTTTTCTCTTTTTTGGTAGCTATGATGGACAACTGGGGCACAAGCAGCATTGTGTTTGCATTTACAGAGGCACAGCTATACAAGAGTAAATGTATAATTCTAAGTTGAGATCATGAGTCTAAAAGAAACAGTGACAATAGGCTTGGAAATGACTTCTAAGAGCTGCAGAGAGATCTGTGGCCATCCCATCTCAAAATAGGTTGCTTGATCTCCATTTAAGCGAATGTATTTTGTTGTTTAGACTGTCCATTTGGAGTTATTTCATTCATATCTAAATAACTTGACATTTGCCGTAGATAGACACTTTGTGTTTTAATGCTTCGGATCTGTTTGGTTTCTTGGAACCAGTGGAATACACTGTATTGTTAATAAACTGATGGTTAGCTGAGTCATTCGTGTTCAAAATATTGTGCAAGGCACACAGAACAAGGAATAATAAGTCACGCCCCGAGGAAGAACATCCGCTAATGTGGGGGACAGAGTGAACACACAAAACACATTATAATATGTGATAAGTTCATTAAAAGAGGTCAGAACAGCATACTTGGGATCCCAGAAGACGCAGAGAGCAAACGCCTTGGATGAGTCAGGAATTACAGGAGGGAAAGCCAGAATCTCGCATAACCATTAAACTTTCCTCGGAAGGTAGGTAAGCAAAATGGTAAGGGGGGGGGTCTGTCTGTGCGGTCAGGATTGAGTATGTCCTCAAGAGAGAGAAAGAAATGAAGAGAAAGGTAGCATTAAGTATCAATTGGTACCAAATAGTGAACGGCTTCACGGGCAACTCAGGAAACACGGTTATCACTGATAAGTCATGGGATGAAAACAAACAAAAGCAAGGTGAAGCTCAAGTGTTAGACAATGACTTGGGCAGCAATGTGGAAGATGGTCTGGGATAACAGAAATGCTCAGGGCAGAAATGTGTAGGAGCCTCTCACAACACCTTAGGAAGGGCGTGAGAAACCCTAGACCTAGGGAAATGCAGGGGCATCTGGAAACGAACATGGCTTGATGAGGTGCCTCTGGTTGGACTTGGAGATGTCTCAGTGTATAGGCAGAGGTTTGATCGTGGTACAGCACTGCTGAGTGAGCATGGAAAATACCGACGTGATCTCTTATTCAGAAACAACTGGCCAGTGATGTGGCAGCTCATCATTTAAATCCAGGCCACTAAACGAAAGCAAGTGATTTTAGTACCGTTTGGATTGCTACCGGTAAGCAAATGGTGTATGTGTCCCGTAGTCGCCTTTACCGCCTTTCAGAGACTTTTTGAATGCCTGACTTCATCACAGTGTTATTTTTTGTTACTATATTTTTTTTCTTTATTTTTCTCTGTACTCACTCTGCTATGGGATATTTTGTAAACAAAAAAAAAAAATAATGCATGAATTAAATGACAACCTCGCTCCTCCTAATCCCTTCACTTTGCTTTTCAGGTCCCCAGGTTGTGAAAATACGTGAGATAACCATGAAGGCAACTCTCCTCTTACTCCTCCTGGTGCAAGTCTCTTGGGCTGGACCGTTTGAACAGAGAGGCTTATTTGACTTCATGCTAGAAGATGAGGCTTCTGGGGTAGGCCCTGAAGATTCTGGTTTTCCTCCTGATCTCCCACACCTGGAGCCCCTGGGACCCGTGTGTCCCTTCCGCTGCCAATGTCATCTTCGAGTGGTCCAGTGTTCTGACTTGGGTAAGTGAGTCCGGCCAATCTTGCGCATCTTCTTCAGTGAAGTGGGAAGTCTCGGTGATTGGCATTTTCAGGATTTATCTCTGTGATTCCAGAAGTGAGAGACAGCGCCACCTAACGAGGAGTAAAGAAAGCTGTCAAGGAGAAGGGGAATTGAGACCAGGACTCCTTA
>NC_022024.1:25319369-25321393 GCF_000317375.1 Microtus ochrogaster | reverse complement strand
CACACACACACACACACACACACACACACACACACACACACAAGCTCTTCTTAAATCGGTTCCATCAGTTCTGCAGTTTGCAATGAATCTCTTAAAAGTAAAGCCATTCTGACTTTAATAGACCTCCTTTTACAAAGTAAAACGTCTACCAAAGCCTCTTCTTGTAGTCTGTTTCCAGGGATTCTTTCTCTGTTGGTGCTTTGTTTGTTTGTTTTGTGTTTAGTTCTTGATTTGTTTTCTTAAGATGGTAGATACTAGGAATGCCTGGTCAGGCCTTTTCTCTTTACAAGGTCCAGGCAACAGAATTAAACATTACTAACTCGCAAAATATGCAGTTGTCAGAAACAAAATGAGTTGGGTTGTGCAACAGAAATTTATCTTCCAGATACACAAGTTCTCCCTTTATCCTCCGGCCTTGGTTTTCTTCTTCTTTGACAGTTTGCAGCCAAGATGCTTATGGTCTTTAGAAAATTTCTAAAGAAATAACTATGGCTATAGTATAATGTAAATATCCAAAATGCTCTGGGAGCATGAAACTCTAGCCTAATACACCAAAGACAGCTGGCTTATCCCTTTAAAAGTAAAAAATGGCCTGGAATTCCAAGAGGCACATGCTTAAAAGATAAATATGCAGAGAGTTTGAAGGCTCAGTGGTTGGGCCAAAGGTCAGTGAGTTTGATTCCCATGTCAGCTGTTTTTCCTTTCTTCCTCTTCACTTGTATATTTTCTTTTTTTAATTTATTAAATTTATTTTAAAAAATACCAATCCAAGTTCCCACTTCCTCCTCTCCTCCCACTCGCTCCACACCCTCCCTTCCCACCCCCATCTAATCCTCAGAGAGGGTAAGGCACATTGCTTTGTGGAGAAAGTCCAACGCCCCCTCTACTATATCTAGGTTGAGCAAGGTATACATCCAAAGAGAACAGAATCCCAAAATGTCAGCACATGCAGTAGGAATATCCCTGGTTCCACTCCCAGTGGCCCCTCAGTCTGCTCAGCCCCCGAGCCATACAACTGTCAGCCACAGTCAGAGGGGCTAGTTTGGTCCTATGCTTGTTTTTTTCCCAGTCGGGCTGGAGTTGGAGATTTCCCATTAGCTCAGGCAAACTGTTTCAGTGGGTGAAGCCATCATGGTCTTGACCTCCTTGCTCTTAGTATCATTCCTCTCGCTCTTCAACCGGACTTGGGAGCTCAGTCCAATGCTGTGGAAAAGATGATCCCAGGAACAGCATTTTGCTGTGCATCTTTCCTTATAAAAGGGGTATCGCAACATAGCAAGGTGTGTCTCTGAGAAGCCCCATATTTATTCAGGGCAATTTGCTAGCCATATTTTGAAGAGAAATGGCCACTAATATTAACCAAAGGAATACACTGTACAAAGGAGCTCAGAAAAAACATTGAAGTGGTTCAATATCAATAATTGAGAAACATTTATCTCAGTCATCTTCAGTACTGATGCAAACTGTACCTCACTTTAACCCTCCAGTGAGAGTGTATATGAATGCTATCCAAAGGCTATAGATAACTCATTGATCCGTTCATTAATCCGGCACATCGCACCCTATGATGGATCAGTGGCGTTTTAGGTGTGGAACTGTGAATTATTATCAGTTTCCATGGCTACGTTTTTCCATACAATTATCTTTGTCAGAGGTTTTAACAAGAGAGAGGAGGTACAATGTCCAATCTTGGATCAATATTACCTATATGTGATTTCAGTACAAACAGACGTTTTCAGTTTAAATGCTTGACTTTGTGTTCACCGCTAAGAGTTATTTGTGTTGATGTTAAACAACATTGATTCCTTTCCCAGGTGAGAAATTAAAATTGAGAAACTAAAGCCCTCTCACATGTTCATGAGGAAAGGCAAACACTTCTGGATGATGCACAGGGTGTTGGGCCTTAGTTATCTCTCTTCAGAGTACCATTGTTTCATTCAAAGCTTATGTGGGGCACAGAAGACTGAGAAAGTAAATATGAAATGGCCATAGATTGTGGCCAAATTCTTTTGCAGATTCTGTTG
>NC_022024.1:25287933-25319014 GCF_000317375.1 Microtus ochrogaster | reverse complement strand
CCACTACCACCCGGCCTTTATATTTACTTTTAACAAATATATGCTTTTGTAAAATGTGGATACATTATGGGTACCATGTAATACTTTGGTACACATATACACTAAGTGAATTGTAAGTCTGTTAAACATGCCCATCTTCTCAAACATTTATTCCTATCTCATGAAAAACCCTTTTTAAATCTTTCCTCTTGCTTTCTGAAGTATATAGTACGATGTAGGTATCTAGAGTTGACTGGGTATAACCTCCTTCAGCATCCTTCCCTAACTGAACTTAGTAACTATAGATCTTCAGACTGTCCTCACTCACCCATTCTGCCCAGCCCCGGGACATCACCTTCTACCCTCAACTTCCTGTAAGACCAGTTTTCTTATGTTCCATACAGGAGTGAGATCGTTCACTATCTGTCTTTCTGTTCCTTGTTTGTTTCACTGAAGGAAACTCTCCAATTCCATCCATGTTGCAAAAGACAGAATTTCACAGTTTTGAATGAGCAGCAGTCCCTTGTTTACGGGCAGCACAATTTTCCTAACTATTCATCACTCAATGCGTATGAGAAATAGGATTGTAACAAATTCTAATGCTTTGGTTTAGAAAACGAATCAGTAGAGGGAAGAGGCAGCCTACACAGTGGGAAAACATATTTGCTAGCTATACAACTGTAAAACGGTTTTCTCCAGAACATAAAAGGAACTCCAAAAATCCAAGAAGTCGGTTTTCTTATTTAGTGAATGGATATGCATTTTTATTTTGCTAAAAAATAACTGAAAATACATGTAAACATTCTTACAAAGATAACTTTTATATTCAGGATACAATCTCATTGATAAGCAAAAGCTGACTATCTCCTATGTGCATAGCTCATGAAGCTGTACAAAGCCAGGTGTGGTGGTAAAAGCCTACTCCCAGCTACTCAGGACACCCAGGAAGAAGGGTTTGTAATTTCAAGGCCTATTTGGGTTTGAATTACAGAGAAAGATGGAAGCCTAGGGAAGCAGATCAAAGGTCATCCTAGGCAAATAGGGAGATATCCAAATAAATGGTAAAGATATGCTCCCATGACCTATCACCTACTTTTATACTCACTGAGGATTAGCTTTGGTTTGAACTGACAGTGGTTAGCCATCAAATTGAACCTTAGCTCTAAAGTTTTTCTATCTTTGTTTTAAATGAGAACAGAGAGACTCAAGTGTGTCATGTGAAGGTTCATTCATCTCGAATTCATGGTTGGATTAATTTTAATACAAATAATTATGAAGTCAAAAGTGGTTTTAAAATAGCTGATAGTTTATTGACTGACAAAAGCCTGGAGCCTCTTTTGTCTCCATTAAATAGAATGAAGTTGATTAGGAGCGTATTTGGTCTATAATAATTTTCTGGGAAGTATGAGCTAATTGAACTGAAGGTTTCCTATCCACACATGGACCTATGTAGATAAACTCTGAAGGACGTAGACTTCATGGAACAACGATCAACACAACACTAGTCTTGACTAACAAGGCTAAGATGTTTGCATGAAAAATCTGGGTTTGACATACTTGAAAAATAGATGGTAATCTCTATGATTACATTTATTAATCATTGTAATGTACAGAAGATAAAAACAGAAAGACAGACTTTAATCAACAGCAAAACATTTAGTCTAAATTCTTTCTTATTGACACTAATAAGATGCTGAGTGTGTTTAATGGGGGAAACGTGAACCAAATAATCCCAAGCTAACTCCTAATAGAGTATTTTAAGGTTTCCTTTATTAAGAGGGAAAACACTCAGAAAAGGACATGAGGTCCAACATCAAGATGCGGAGCACAGGAAGGAGGGGCAAGCTGGCAGACCAGGGCCTTTTGGTACCTCAAAGCCACACCTCATGCTGGTCCGGCCTCTCAAAGGCCATTGACTGAAGGAGGTTCCCCATCGCTAATCATAGATAATGAGAATGGTTTTTCGAGACAGGGTTTCTCTGTGGCTTTGGGGCCTGTCCTGGAACTAGCTCTGTAGATCAGAACTCACAGAGATCCGCCTGCCTCTGCCTCCCAAGTGCTGGGATTAAAGGCGTGCGCCACCATCGCCTGGCTACTACTTTTTTTTTGAATTTTAAAATACTCTATCACCTCATAGAGTTAAAACAAAATTTACAAAGATAACACAGCCTGTTAGCAACCATCAATTCAATTTAAAAAGATCTATTTAAAGCAAAGAAGTAAAATAAAAGCAGAGAATGATCTCAGAATTGTGTGTGTGTGTGTGTGTGTGTGAACTAACATCAAAACTAGTCAGATTAACTAATTTATTTTTTCTTATTTTAACGCCGTCTGCTAAAATCTTCATCATAAAGTATACACAAAACAACAGACTAGCTGACAATTAAGATTATTTCCCTTTGGGACATTTTAAGAACTCATCTTTTGGGTAATTTACCTATTACACTTCTAGCTTTTTTTTTTAACATGGTGATTAACTGTATGCCACTTTCTTAAGCCATGAAATGTATAGAATTTGGAGGGAATCCGATATGCAAATTTATTTTCCTTGAGGGTACAGATAAATCTGACACCCAAATATAATGTTGGGAGCCTGGAGTGTTATCTATTAGCCACACCCTCTACTCCACATTAGAATTTTGTTCATGCCATTAAACCCTTCCTGAAAGTCACTAGGTGGAGGAGAGGTACCACACTGCTTTATGCTTCAGCTTCTATCAAGAGAATTCACAAAACAGTTTAATATGTTATCATGTTACTGCTATGAAGGGAACGGTATAACATAGTTTTAACTGAAAATAATCTCTGAAGCTATCTAATTCAACGTAATAATAATAAACATCAATACAGGAGGTTTGTCAAATGTGATTGAGTCTGTTAGTAATTCAGAGCAGATACATAAGCGCTAGGGTTTTTATCACTAAGGTGGACCCCAAATATCTGCAAGTATCACAAGTCTGAAAGTGTGTTTTTAGGCTAAGTCTTCATCTCTGAAGTTTATAACTTGAACCAATCAGTTTTTGTTACAAAGTTCCAGGGTGACAACATGACCAAACCATCAGCTGTTCAGAGATGCTCGGCTTCCCTTACACCTGTGAAATTTCATGTCAGCCTGACATTGTCCAAGAGTTCGGACAGCCTCCAGAATTTTAGTTCCCAATTATACAAAAGGAAGCATGTATGGAAATTAAATCCCTGCCAGAAAAGAGGAAATGAGTAATAATGAGACATGGCACTATATTCCAAATGAAAGGAAGTCAAGTCTTCTCGTGGTTGGATCACACTAATTATAAAAGATTTGGCAAAAGTCTGCCTCCTCTAGTTGCATGCAATTAGCAAAATTAGCAGATTGAAATTTTTTGAAAATGGTACTGATTATGATTGTGGAGGTACCCTCACAAATCCTCCCAAAAGGTAGCTGCTTGGTAGTTCACTCCTCAGGATTGAACACACGTCAGTCTTACATTATGGGAACCGTGTCTGTAAGAGAGTTCTGTGTTTATAGAGCATACGATGCCAGGTGAGTACCAACAGCATCTGATACTGAACTTTATTAAGTACTGGTCATGGATATGAACAATATTTCCTCCCATTTCCATTGGAGTGTTGGTCTGTGGACAAGACCAACAACAATAACAGCAAAAAAAAAAAAGAGCTCAGAAATAAGTGATTTTAAATCTACGTAATTTTTGTGAAAGAAATGAAGAGATTTGAAATTTGATTGCCACGTGGTTTCTGAGTACATGCTCATGAGATACACAGGACTGGAAATCAATCTTCCCAGCATAGTAGTTATTATATTTTCTTGTGATTTGAGTTTTAATTGAAAACTGCAGCAAATTATATTTTTTATGAGTTACATTTCCAAGTGGGTAGAGCCTGTTTGTTCCAACTGCATCTCTAGTCAAGAAGCAGAGAATTGTCAAAAGAGTCAGAGATGGTAATACTTGAAGCTGTGTAATGATGGGAAATTTATTTCTGTCAAAAATATTACAGAATTAGAGTTTTTTTTGTGATGTACTGAAATAAAGAGATTGACACTCTATGTAAGGATAGAATTTCCAGGTTGTTTTTACTTTATGAAAATAAGATCTCTCTCTCTCTCTCTGTCTCTCTGTCTCTCTGTCTCTCTGTCTCTCTCTCTCTCTCTCTCTGTAGGCAGGGGGTATGTGCATAGGTTCCCACTTGTTTATATGAATTTGCACTGTTGTGTATACGTGTCCATGGACTCAAGAGAGGCCATTTGATTCTCTGTAGCTGAATTTACAGACGGCTATGATCTCTTGACATAGGTGTTGGAAAGCGAACACACACCTCCTATAGAAGGTGTAACACCCTTAAACACTGAACCACCTCTTTAAACTCAAATATCTGTTTTTTTTATTTTCCTTCCTACACTTCCCCAAAATGAAAATAAAAATATCTAACAGAATTGGTTAAATGACTTATGAAAAGTGTTTTTTAAGACCAAGGGCCACTTGGCTGTTAAGTGTGTACATTAATATACTGAAAATCTATATTCCAAAATGAAAGCTTCATAAAATTAATTTCACATATACCGCCATATTTACCCTAATTTATACTACTATACCATAAATACGTTGGTTATAAAGTGACTATTAAAACTCCTATTGTCCTGGCATTCTAATTAAATGGAAATTAATTGCTCTCCCTATTGGATACTTTTTCATTGTACAACAGAGAGCTTGGTGACGAGTTCAAATGACTTTAAGTTTAAATGCAAATCTGCGTCAGTGTTTGATGTATACAAAGGAGGCAGAAACGTGGCTGCAGCACTCTCTTGATAAGGTGTTTGTATGGACAGGACAGCTTTGCATTGCTCTGCTATCAGACATTTATAAAACAGTCTTTAAGGCACAACATGGAGTGGGTGATTTGTGCAGCATCCTAAAAGAAATGCGATTTTTCTCTATGCAGAAAAACAATTATACTGGAAACAATTTCAGTTTATGACTAAGGGAAAAAAAATACCTTGATTTGGTTTGAAAATATTTTCAACTATAATTGATGTAAGTATTGGAGAAAAACATGTTACAGACAGACCTATCATTGAAACTTTCATTTCCTAGTAAACACTTTTTTTTTAAGTCAGAAGCACTTGTAATTCCAGCACTTGGTAGCCTGAGGCAGGAGGATTGCAAACGTGAGGGTAGCCTACAAGGTGAATATTGCCTCAATTTTTTTTAAAAGATCCTGTGTGATTCAGTATTGAGAGTTCCTTCTCACAGACTTTGTATTCCTGTTTCATTTATGCTAGGTTTGGATAAAGTGCCCAAGGACCTTCCACCGGACACAACATTGCTAGACCTGCAAAACAACAAGATAACCGAGATCAAAGATGGGGACTTTAAGAGCCTGAAGAACCTGCATGTAAGAACTGTTTTACCTTTTCCTTGGTTCATAAGATCAGACTTGATCTTATAAGATCAGGTTTTCAGTTTGATTCCTGTGGGATACATATGATTCCTCTCAAAATGTTAGTGCATACTTAATATATGTAACCCCGGCATCAATATCTAAAGCATATTGCCCTGTGAAAATATCAATGACTATGCTCCACTGCAGAGCAACTTTTGACATACTGGGTATGATCCTTGACAAAGCAAATCAAGGTGGCCTTAAAGAGCAAGAGAGGGATGGGCGTGGGGAGGAAGAATATGACTTTTGTGTCCACAACACAATAAATAGAGATGTCTAAGTCTACGCTGAATGAAGGTGACAATTTATTTGAGAGGCCTAAATGAGGAAGAGGAAGTTCAATGACTTTTGTCAATAATGAGACAATAATTGTTCTAGTGGGGAGAGACTTCAGGGAAGCACATTTTCACTCCACATTAAAATCTAATTTAAAGAGAATTTCCAGAAAGTAGAACTTCTAGTGATATGGGATCATAGACATTTTAATTTGATAATGAATGTCATAGTAATATAATTCTGAGGCCTATAGCATTTAATTCACAAGTTTTTATTTATTATACTCATTGTAGAACTAATTGAGTAAATGTACAATAAGATAAGCAATAGATATATGATAAAATACACCATCTAGCTGTTACATATTAGAATAGAAATTACAGATACAAAATCAACAATGATATGCAAAGTAGAATAGGTGGTCTGAAACATTTTAGAGTTAATATAGTCAAGAAAAGATTTAGTAGTGAATTACTTGACACCCAAGATGACTATATCCATGAATATTAATGAGACACTATACTATATTTGTAAAAGAATTCAAATAGTTGTCTCAAATTATAGGTTCTATATTGATGTTGCTAACGAATGTGTAAATTGAAAGAATTATAAAAAGGATTTTAGGATGCAACATTCTTTCAAAAACTCCTCTATCAAATACAGAAAATATGTGAAAAAGATGTCTGTCAATGTGTCCCAGCATACACATATAAGTGGTGAGTGCTGAGAGAAAAATCAGATTCCATCATATATCCAACTAGCAGACAGTTTTGAGAAAAATGTGACAAAATCGCTTTAAAGGATTAACGAAGTGTAGAAAGGCAAAATGAAATAAGGGCTTATTGTATAAGAGAACAGTAAAGTTAGTAGAAAATGAACAATTGACAATAAAAAGGAATGCTGCCTGAATGAAAGTTACAGCCTTCATGCTTGGGGAAAGAACCTGAGCAAGAGCCAGGAGCCCTGCAGCTCCTCCCTGCTGGGATAAGGATGAGCACCTCTCCCCAGCTCACCACTTTCTCTCCAAGCCTCTGCCAGAGTTGAATGAAAACCAAGCAGCATCTGTTTGTAATGGTCCAAGTCATTACTCAAAGAATCCCATTAAAGTGAAGATAAAGAGCCAGTATCATTTCAATGAACTGAAACAATTTTAAATATGAATTTTCTCTCACAAATTGTATTACAAATCTACTTTTCTAAGGAGGGAAACTTCCCTTAGGATAGCTACAACTTCCTAGACAGAAAAGTATAAGCTGAGTAATTTTGGAAAGTTCTTTGTAAAGAGAGATCCGGTTTCTGCAAGCCTTGATTTCAGCAAGACTTTCTCCAACGCTGCTATAGGTTACTTCCTTTCAAAAGCTTCTTTTTGGGAAGTTTGTGAAACAGCCGTGATCTTGGCAAGTCTTTGCTTCTACTTCAAAGAGTCCATCGGAAGAAGAGGAGAGTTCATTAGAGCCTGTGATCACGCAGGGAACGCCAAGCAGCTCTTTTTCTCTCAGCCTTTTATTCTCCATTTCTTCCTTCCTTGTTATTATGCAAACAGACATTATAATTTTGGTTGGGAAAACTGGACCAGAATGACAAGGAAGGAAAGAAAGAAACAAAAGTTTAGTAAGGATGAAAATAGAAAAAGTTTAAGGGGACAAACAAAAGTCCTTTATTCTTCAGTAGTTATCTTCATTTACAATTCTATGGGTTATTGCTTGAGTAGTTTTATATACCATATATATGTTTAGATGTATACGTATACATAACTTTTATATAATAATAGTGCTATATTTAATATGCCGGTCTGAAACTACGGGTTGATAAACATAGTAAGGAGTGGGTTTTAAAGTAAAAATCAACAAAATCTGTTAGCCACTGAAAACTAACAAATATCTGTTTAGTGCTTGAGGTACTGTGGTCGTAGTTTTCCAGTTTAGGAGGCCTTATTTTAATCCTCCTGGCTAGTCTCTCATTAATGCCATTTCTCTATGGATAAGAAAACAGGTAGAGAGATGCTGGTAGTTTTTCACAGTCACACAGCACCTAAGAGCCAGTTCTTGACTACAGAGGTAAGGAGCATTCTGTACCAACATGGGCACTAGGTATTGCTTATGAATGTATGAGTGACCCCAATTAGAATTTCAGAGCAGTACCTGAGACAGTGGAACCCTACATGAACATCTTTTGAGCAAAAGACATACAGTGGTACAGTTATATTTCAACATTCAGCAGAGTAAAACAGATATTTCATACATGTAACAATGTTAAGATTTTATTACAGTCCTCTCTGGCTGGCATTTAAGGATTTCTGTTTCATCTTAAATTAAAGTTCTGCAATCCCGAGGGCATATAAATGCTGAAATTTGCCTTATTCTGTTCTTCTAAATCAAGCCATCACTGATTCCTTTTCTTTCAAAAAAATCTTCTATTTTAAAAATTATAAATTATATTTTGATTATGTTCTTTTTTAAAAAAAATATTTATTTATTTATTATGTATACAATATTCTGTCTGTGTGTATGTCTGCAGGCCAGAAGAGGGCACCAGACCTCATTACAGATGGTTGTGAGCCACCATGTGGTTGCTGGAATTGAACTCAGGACCTTTGGAAGAGCAGGCAATGCTCTTAACCACTGAGCCATCTCTCCAGCCCCTTGATTATGTTCTTTACCTTTTAAAAACGCCTCCTAGATCCTCACATTTCTCTCCTACCTAACTTCATGTTCTCTCTCTCTCTTTCTCTCTTCCATCCTCTCTCTCTCAAAAATCAAACAAATAAACAAACAATGACGAATAGAAGTACATAAACAGAAAATACAGCAACAATAATATGACAAAAGTATCAAACTATGACAAAAGATAGGAAGTCCATATTGTGGTGTCCACCTACTCTTGGGCATGGGGTGTGGTCTGAGTGCGATTGATAATCCAGTGACCCTCCATTGAACAAAACTGATTTTCACTTTCCCAGCAGGTCTCACCCACAAAAAGCTTCTTAGTTAGGGGGTGGGTTTTTATCTTCACTACTTCTGCTCAGCTCTGGGATTTTGTCTGGCTTGAAACTGTGTAGATATCATGAGTTGTGCCTCAGTGTTTGTGAATTCATTTGTGAGAAAGTCCCGTTGTGTCTGGAATATGCTGCTTCCTTGAAGTCATCCACCACCTCTGGCTCTTACAATCTTTCTTCCTCTTCCACATAGATCCCTGAGTTGGGGGAGGAGTGTGGATGATAATGACATCCCCATTAGGGCTGAATACTCTAAAATCTCTCACTCTCTGTACATTGTCCACTTGTGGGTCTCTCTTAATTACCATCTACTACAAAAAGCAGTCTCTCTGATTTAAGTTAAGTCTACAGGTACAGCAATATGTCATTAGGAGTTATTTTATTGCTAGTATATTTTAGTAGGATTATAATAGTAGGTAATTGTTTTATGTGTGGGTTCCATCTTATTGAGTGTGTCTCAAATACAATTAAAAAGTAATTGGTTATTCTCATAACATACACGTGACTATTGCACTTGCACTAATACATCTTATAGGTAGGTTCTTTTGTAGGTCACAGGGCTTGTGGCTGGTGATATTGATTATTGTATTTCTTTTCCAATAATACCTCCCAGTGCCATGAATTCTTATCAGCAGGGGTGCAGTTTTTAGTTGGGTACCAATTCAATTTCTCCTTGTTTGATGACATAAGTAGTGTCTCAGGAATAGGGCTTTACCATTGTGGAGGGTGATATTCACAATATCCTTTGATTTTTTTTGAAGAGGGCATGGGGGCAGGCATCTTTGAGACCCCTTTAACAGAAGAGTCAACAAAATGTAACCTATCCATGACACAGAGGGTTTTACTTGGTAGCGTAAGATATCTTATTGGGGCATTGCCTCCCCTATTGTATGGCGATTCCATTGAAATTTCTTTCGTAAGTGTATATATTTTAGGAAGCTTCTCCTGTAGTAGGTTTCCAGATGGCTGTTCAAAAAGTATTTAGTATTATTTATCCTTGCCGATATCCTCTCTCTCCTTTGCCCTTCTCTCTCATCTCCCTCCCTACTTAAACTTCTTATTCTAGTTTGTACTTTCTTTCTTAAAATCCTATATTCTATTTTCTTTTACTGAAAGATTCCCTCTTGTCCCTTAAGATACCCAAAGGTTACTCTGTTTTTATTTTAATTGAAACATACTTATCTAAAACATAAGCTAATATCCATATATATGAAAAAACAAGCAACATATGTCCTTGGGGGTCTGTGTTACCTCAGAGAGGATGATTGTTTTCACACCCTGCAAACAATTTAATTCTTCTAAACAACAGAATAATAGTCTATTGTATATATGTACCATATTTTCATTATTGGTTCATTAGGTGATTGGTAGCTTGGCTTTTTCCAATTTCCCACTAGCTATTATAGAGCAGAGATGAACTCAGATGAGCAAATATCTCTGCAGTAAGATGTAGAGTTTGGGGTATGTGCCAAAAAGCAGTATAGGTGATCTCTATTGTCAGCATTAGAAGGAACCATTGTGATGATTTCCACAGTGGCTTTAGCAGTTTGTGCCATCATTTAATAAATGTTTTCCTTTCCCTAAATCCTACCCAGCTGCCATGTATTTTATTGATCTTGGCCATCCTGATAGAGATAAGATGAAATCTCTGGTTTTCACTTTCATCTCACTGATGGCTAAGAACATTGAATGTTTCCTTAAGTGTTTCTCAGTCATTTGTGTTTAACCCTTTGAGAACTCTCTGTTTAGTTCTCTGACACATTTTTTTTTTTTTGTTGTTGTTGTTCATTTGTTTCTTGAGACAATGTCTCTTCCTGTAGACCTGGCAGTCCTGGAATTCTCTCTCTAGACCAGGCTCACCTAAAAATCAGAGATTTTCCTGCCTCTGCCTCTGCCTCCTTCGAGTGGGGATTAAAGACAGGCACCACCATGTGTTGGAAGAGGCCGAACTCTGAAGCCCATTTTTAATTGGGTTATTTGCTTTCTTTAGGTTCAGCTTTTTAGTTCATTGTTTAGCTAGGCGGGAATGCTAAATTGAACACAGAGAGAAAGATGGCCTTAGAATGGTTATTTAGGAATTGGCAGGTGGGAGAAAAACCTCCAGCTTCATTATTCCAAAAATATTTTTAGAGCTATTATGAAAAGTTTTCTTTCCCTGATTTCTCTCTCAGTAGGTTTGGTATTTCTATTTAAGGAGGCTCCTCATTTTGTGTGTTAATTTAATATTCTGCTACTTTGCTGAAAGAGTTATTGGCTGTAGAAGTTTCTTGGTGGGGTCTTTATTATCTTTTATGCATAAAACCTTGTCATCTGCAGACAAAGATACTTCCCTTCCTATTTGAGCTGCATTGATCTTCAGTTATCTTACTACTTTAGCTAAGACTTTAAGTTCTATCTACAGTAGGTATGAAGAGGTGAACTTCCTTGTCCTATTTCCTGACTTTAGTGAAAATGCTTTGGGTTTCTTTTCATTGATGAAGCTGTTGGCTATGGAATTACTGTAAATTGACTTCATTGTTTCGTATACAAGTTAATTTTGAAATTAATCTTTTATATTTTTATACTTTAAGTTTGTCTAGCAAAAGCAGCTCAGATTTTTATGAGCACATAATAAAAATATATACTTAGCTATCTTTACATTATCTTTTCTAAGTTTTGTAATCAGATATTTTTTCTCCACCAGAGTTTTGATAATGAACATTTGAAATACCGAACTCAAGTCATTTTAAAGAAAAGCTTAAAATTAACATGACAATTAATTTAAATAAGTCTGTCTAGAATAGTTTAAGTACAGTTTCTTTTTCCTTACATAGTCCAAATTGGACATTTTTCCTCTTTTCGTTTTTTGGCGTTTGGGAAGGTTACCAAGGTAGAGGGGTAGACTTGGGAGGACTGGTAAGCAAGTGGGATTAAGGTGGATGGTGAAAAATTTCCAAATAATCAAAAATTAATAAAAGTATTTTGTTGGGAAATGTTATCTGAAACCTTGGATTTTAGATTTTAAAAAATACACAGAAATGATTGCTCTTATGCAGTCCAAGATGACCCTAAACACATTTATACATATGTCTGCATCTATTTTTGAAAGCATGCCTATTACGTTTACTGTTGCACAATAAATTTAAAACAGAAAAGCAAAACTCAAATGACCAAGTTTTCTCCTCAGGAGCACAATTGGTAGACTGTTATTGCCCGATAATTGTCTTAGAAAGCATCTCGAGTTTATGAAACACAGGTCAGCTTAAATTCTTGATAGGGGTTACCAAACTAGTAAAGCCTCAATAGTTCCATTCCATCATTATGTAAACCATTACGTACCACAAACCCATTGTCTCTATTTGAAATAGCTCCATAGAACTCTAATGTTTCAAAAGGGCCCCAACCCTTTTCTGTCCCATGGCAGATGCCCCAAATAGCACAACAGGTAGGTACTCCAAACTTGCTCAGCACAGCTTCCAGACTGACAATCCTGCCTTACAAGTGGTATCACAGGCTTGCTCCTTTATGATGCTTGTCACTAAAGTCAAGCCAAGCTTCCTTCTAGATCTGACAAGCCTCTTCTACACAGGGCATGGCAGGAAAGAAGCAAACCCCAGACAGAGGAGAACTAAGCATGCCTCCCTGAAGTCTCCTTCTGTAGGGGCGACAGTAGATTCTCCTCTCTCTGGAGTCACCGACTTCAGCTACATTTGGATTCTCAGTTCTGGTGACAGTCTAACCTAAGGCCACCTCGTGACAAGCAGTGAGGCTGGGCCTTAGGCAGAAAGGCTGATGCGGGGTGAGATCTGTGGCATTGATGGTTTCTAGGAATCTGGTGTTATTCAATGATTTCTTTAACACCATTTATGGAAGCATGGCTAACAAAAACTCAGAGAAAAATTGGGGTTTAACCTGAAGATCTCCAAAGCAAAGCAGTCAGCCACTGGCTCTTGCCTTGAGCTCTGTCTGAAAATAGTGATTCAGCCTCCAGGAATCTCAGAATGAGAGCAGTCCCCTTCCCGTTTTATAATCCTCCCTAGTTCTGGGATTAAACAAAAGCACCACTACTGCCTGGTTTCTCTGCCAAGCTAGTGTGTCTACTGGGATTAAAGGTGTGTATTATTATTGCCGCCTGGACTATAAGACTGGCCAGTGTGTCTGTTTTACTTTTCTGATCCTCAGGCAAGCTTCGTTTATTAAAATACAAATGAAATAACACTATAATTTATTAAAAAAAAACTTGTATGTACACAGACATATCCACATGCAAGGAGAACATTTCCACATTTCTCCTGATTTCTTGCCATTTTCCAAATTTCTCTGCTAGTTTCATGAAAAGAATGAATACATGTTACATGTATAAGAGAGAGCACATTTGAATTTCAGGCATTGTCTTGTTCAATTTCTGCAGACCTTGATTCTTGTCAATAATAAGATCAGCAAGATCAGTTCTGGGGCGTTTACACCCCTAGTGAAATTGGAGAGGCTTTATCTGTCTAAGAACCAACTGAAGGAGCTGCCCGAAAAAATGCCCAAAAGCCTCCAGGAGCTTCGTGCCCATGAGAATGAGATCAGCAAAGTGAGGAAAACCGTCTTCAACGGACTGAACCAGATGATCGTCATAGGTACAGATCTGATCGTAGCTCAAGGACCAGGCCCGGGGGGGGGGGGGGGGCGGTCATAAAGGGATTTCGAGTAATCCTTAGCTGCAAGAAAGGGATGATCCATCCATCCATCCATCTATCTTTGGGGGGGGGGGCGGTCATAAAGGGATTTCGAGTAATCCTTAGCTGCAAGAAAGGGATGGGACAGAACCCGTGAGTTTGCAGGCTGTGTGAATAGCAGTTGCAGCTGCAGGAGAAAGGGAATATTCTCCCTGGACTTCGGTGATGTGAGAATGGGAAGAGAATCTGTTCTCATGAGCAGGATGAAGGACAGACAGTGCTTAATCAGAGAGATTCGGGGAAAACTTTCCATAGCAGAGTTTGCTTTCTCACCATCTGTAGATTATTTCCTTTCTAAAAAAAAATAATGTTTTATAAGGTTTTGGTGGGTGTGTAATTATTAAGTGTGATTTTAAAGTTGGCTTGCAAAATGATAGATTTAAATTCCTTAACAACATTTAGGAAATTTATAACATAAAGTATGACTTGTTAACCCCTGCTTAGCCTTTCTGGAGAAATTATTAATAATGCCATGGCTATTATTTTTCATTAATAATTGTTTTAATTGTTTGATTGACTGATTCATTCGTACATTCATACAAGGTTTCTTTGTATAAGACAATCTGCCCTTGAATAGCAACTGATCTTGCTGCCTGAGGTCCCTGAGTATTGGGACCATCACACCAGTTTTAGTAGGACAAAGTTTCATTTCATTTTGATGTTTCTCTGAAGAATATAGTCTTTCTTATTAGTTTTTCCATTTTTTCTCAGTCTAGAAGTTACTTAAACCTAATATTTTTTTTCTAGAATTTTCACTGAAGCAGATACAGACATCCTGAAATGTCCTCTAAGAGCCTTGCACTTTTTTTTTTATCTTTGTAGAACTGGGTACCAACCCTCTGAAAAATGCTGGAATTGAAAACGGAGCCTTCCAGGGGATGAAGAGGCTCTCATACATCCGCATCGCAGACACCAACATCACTGCTATTCCTCAAGGTGACAGGAAATGCTCCCAAATATTTTGAGAAACAAAGCTCTGATAGATTTGACATTAAAAAAAATGATTGTGGGCGTGTGGAAAGCCTGGCTTCAGTGAACTCTCAGTACTTGGAAGGGGTTCTGCTTGGGTGTCATTGATGCTCTTGTCCTGCAGACTGAGAGACTTCCTATACATCCCTTCTAAGATTTAACTTAGGACACTCTAAGTTTGGGTTCTGCTGTCATGATTCCTAAAGAAAACATGCAGTTAATGAGAGTGCAGTAGTAAAATTTTGTTTAAAAAAGCTAAGGGAAAAATGTACTCATATCTGGCTGCATCTCTGAAACCGAGACAAATTCTTCTTTGATTTTCCCATCCTACAGAGAACTCTTTTCACTACAAAACCTCCCATTCATCAGTATCTTAATAAGGAGATCCAGCTGATGATGTAATGTTGGTTATCACACAGCATATGACTTCAGAGTCTTTGCTTAGACTCGAGTTGTCATTAATGGGTTCAAGGGCACTCAAATTCTTAGAGTTAAGGTCTCAAAATTAAGTAGATGGTATGAACATAGGTAAGTGGAGAACTAATATTGCCTTCTATTATTGTTTGAAAAATGTATTAAAGTTTTAAGCTTACACAGTGTACAGTGGAGACATACTGGTAGTAAAAGAAACTGTTTCTTCCATCAACCAGAGCCAGAAAGTTGATCATTGTCATCAATGCTGCTTCCATTGCCACATAGAGTCCTGTCCTGGTGAGCCAGCAAAAGCAGCAAAACACCTGCAATAAGTGCCTTGTGTTTCACTTTCCTCCTACCTCAAAGTTCAGTCTCACAAAAGTCCCTCCATTTTTGCTACTATCCCTCACCCCTGTCCTCTTTAACAAAGCGCCTTTCTCTGTAACTGGATACTGGGTGCAAATTCTCATCTACAGGAAACACTGATTATTTTGACATCATAGAAAGCTTTCTTATAATCCCTGGTTACTCCAGGCTTTTTATACAGAGGGTGGTTTGGTGCCCTGGGAAATACCTATTAGATAGATAGGTACATACATACATACATACATACATACATACATACATACATACATGCATACATACATATGTACGTACATACACAGTTCCATGTTTGTAAGCAGAGGCTGCACTTACATTTCCTGGAGGCCCATACCTGAATAACCACATAGAAACTATATTAATTACAACACCGTTTGGCCAATAACTTAGGTGTATTCCTAGCTAGCTCTTACATCTTACTTAAATTAACCCATTTCTCTTAATTGTTGGTGTATCACTAACTGGCTGTGACCTACTAGTAAGGTTTCAGCGTCTGTCTAGTGTGGCTGTGATATTTACCAGATAAAATTAAGGCTCATATTGGATAGGTAAAGAACCTATACCAAACTGATGTTCATTTATTTTGTCTCTAAAATAAAAAGGTAGAGAAAACAAAAAAGCATGTCACAAGGGAACAGATTCTTTTGACAAATGTCACCATGTTCGGGAAAGATGATAAAGATCATCTTTAATTCATTTCTCTTCAATAATGCAACTTTTTCCTTCATAGTCAAACTTCTTCCTGGCCCTAACTTGAGAAACTGTGCTCTTGAAAAGAGAGGCATTTAGCAGCCAATAAGCAGGAATAGTGGAACTGTTTATTGGTGCTCTGATGGCAAAAAAAATAAAAATAAAAAAATAAAAAACCAAACCAGCAACAAAACTCATTGAGTTACAGAAGGAAGGAGGCATCTCAGATTTTCTTGATGAAATACACCCTTGTTGCACTTCCAGGAAGACTTTTAAATTTTTATTTGTTTATGTCTGGAAGAAGTCAGTGGTTAAAACATTTTATTACAAGAGTAGTTGTGATTTCCTAATATTTATTCATGAAAAAATTCAATTATTATTTAATTTCCTCTGGCTTAGAGAATGTTATTTCAAATTCCGTTGTCCAGATGGGAGCATGGTACACTTCCTTTTTAAAATTTGCAAATTTATAACTTTGAGTCTCTGTTTCTTTACTAAGAACAGGAATTGATTTTCATCATTTTGCACATTGAAAAAGTCAATGTAGTTGAGAAAGTAACATGGTCAATTTTTTGTACATGACAAAGATATGGGAAGTCTTATCCATCCATCCATCAATCCATCCATCCATCCATCCATCCATCCATCCATCCATCTATCTTTCTATCTAATCTACCTATCTATATGTCATTTATTTATTTATTCATATTTTCATTGTTATTTGCTACTCTAAACATTCATCTATGAAGAAACGTAATAACTTTAAAACCAACATAGAAGAATTTTTGCAGTAAATAAAATCACTAACTTAATTTGGTGGTTGCAATGCAAATTTCATAGCTATGAAATCTGCTGTTTCCTGATTATTAGTTTTTATAGACAAAAACAAACCCTAAAATTTGCTCCAACCAGAAACTAGGTCAACATGCATCTCTTCACTGTTTTCTTTGTAGCTGCTCCTATTCTTTACAGTGGGATACTACATTATTAATGGCCTTATATTGCCGCTCACCATGGCCCCGGTCTGCGCTCTATGAGCTAGACCCCAGTTCGCGAGCTTCAGGCAAGGGGCTGGAGGTTGAGAATACACAGGTGCAGAGACAGACCGACACGCATACCTTTTAACACTGATACCAAAGCCCTTCTTTAATAGCACCATGGAGGCTTAAATACACTGCAGTCAATGGCCACAGGTGAAAATCCCATCCGTCCTCTGATCCTCTAAGGTAGGCACAGCTTCTAGTAACTTCAATTAGAAGGTTCTAGGGGGGAAGAGCAGCTGAAGGCCAGGACTCATTAGTCCCAACAATATATTATACCTAGTCCTACATAAACACATCGAAGACATGAAGAAATGAAAATAAATTCTAATATTGCTTACTATTTATGTTACTAAATATTTGGAAATCATAGCTATTCAAGAAGTATCATTGAGAGTTTAGCGTGCCTTTACACACTGGGTCTTACATTATTTAACCAGGTGCTCCGCGCATGTCAGGTTGCTTGATTATAGGGTTTTTTACACACCTCTTACAATAAAAAAGCCTAAATTTAACACAGCCATGTAAGTCAGAGATTCTCAACCTGTGGGTCATGACACCCTCTTCTCAGGGGTCACCTAAAACCATTGGAAACAAAGATATTTACACAACAATTCATAACAGTAGCAAAATTACATTTATGAAGCAGTAATGAAAATAATGTTATGGTTGGGTGAATGCAAGGGGTTGTAGCATTAGGAAAATTGAAAACAATTTATATTATAAGCTATTGCTGTACAGCCATGGTGGAGAGGCAACAAATGCTCTCACAGAGAAGTCAATTCTAACAGCCAACATCAGCAGAATACACTTGCAAAAGTTATGAAGAATACCTGTAAATGAAATATCCGCTTGCATTTTGATACAGACTTAGATGATACATGGATACATGATCCTTGCGTTGCAGTTCCATTGATCATCTCCTCGTTTTGTCTTTGCATTATGAAGTGTTTATAAAACAGCAACAGTAGAAGCCCACTGACACAGGTGGAAAGAACAATGTATTTGACTTTCATTCTATGGGTGCCAGCACGAAAATCTATCACAGGAGGTAAAAGGCTCATAATTTTAAGCTGATAATTCCCTATGAGATAAAAGCAGTAAAGTTTCACATCACTTGAAAGTGTGCATTATTATTAAATAAGAAAAAAAATGAAAGCCATAATTATTTGAAATGGCTTTAACAAATTGACAGCATGTGTCCACACTGAAAATTTGTATTAATAATGTTTTTTTTGGCTAATTTCGCATCTTTTTTCATGTCCCAGGTCTCCCTCCTTCTCTCACTGAATTACATCTGGATGGAAACAAAATCACCAAAGTTGATGCATCCAGCCTGAAAGGACTGACTAATTTGGCTAAGTAAGATAATTTATTGTTTTCTATCAAAACGATGAGGGGTGGATTATTCATCTTTAGAAACACAATGTCATACTTACTTTTTCTTCATTTTGGCTTTTAGAGACAGGGTTTCTCTGTAGCTTTGGTTCCTGTCCTGGAACTAGCTCTTGTAGACCAGGCTGGCCTCAAACACAGAGAGATCCGCCTGCCTCTGCCTCCCGTGTTCTGGGATTAAAGGCGTGCGCCACCACCACCTGTCTGTTCTACTTATTTTTTAAACTATCTCAAGTTAATATGTTTTCAAAGTAACAGTCCATCTTACCTGACAAATTCTTGATAAAAGTCAATGAACTATTATAATTACTATAGACAGCCAGATTGATAAAATATTTTGTATATATTTTGTTGTTTATAGACAAATTGTACAGGTGTTCAACTAAAACACGATTTCAATGCCCATTTAATATGTTCTAATTTAGTGTCACCAAGGAGAAAGTTAAGAAATCTGTAACAATTCAATCCATATTTGAGAATGTATTCAAATGGCACCTCTATGGACATAGAACTATTACTTTCAGAATAACTGCAAAGGAATCTTCTAACCCTTAGTTTCTCAAGAACTTAAAAGAAAATGTCATTGTACATTTACTGCAGACTCACAAAGAAAAATTTCTTTTTTTTTGTAGCCTTGTTTAACTGTATTTTTTCTTTGTACATCGCTAGGTGTTACTTTCTAATTTGGTTTCAAACCCGTATGTATGTATGTATGTATGTATGTATGTATGTATGTATGTATATATGCATGTATTTTTCAAGGTCAAACAGTATTTTATTAATGCCAGTCCTCTACCAGTCAAAAACAAAATGTCATAAATATTAAATGGGCATGTAAAATGAAGGTAAAATCTAAACATTTTCAGCCAAGATGACAAGTTAGTAACCAGTAGTTAAGATAATCAGCGATGCTATTCATGCTTCCAAATCTGCGTAATTTAACCTTTATTTCATAATACATCCAGGACCATACTTGGAAAGCTTTATTTATGTAAGACCAGCATCTGGGTTCTAGTGGGCTCAAGACTTGAGCCTACGTGAAGGCTAGGAAAATCATTCTGCAGCATCCAGACCAGCCCTTTGCATGCCAAGATTCTTGATAAACATTCCCCTCATTCCTTGCAGCTGTTAGCTCTCTTCTGTTATGCTGCGGCCTCATCCTGGTATCTGCCCTATGGATTAACATCTCTCTGCTTTGGGTGGTTTTATCCCTAGAATGTTTAACAGATTAGTCATGCCTCTAAAGCAAATTCTTCTGGCTTGGAATCCCATTAATATCATAGAAACCTCATTTGTTATGCCTTTAATTTAAGAACTATGAACCAAGACCTCAACCAAATGAAACTTATAAAACAGAGAAATGAGTCAGGTGTCTGAGTAGGGGGAAGTGAAGCACATACCAAACTGGTCCAGTGTGCAGGTAAAGGGTTACTGGAGAACTCTTTTTTTTAATCTACTATAGCACACTAATTCTATTTATTGCTATGGAAAGTAGGCTTAGTGACATTTTAGAATGTTTTATCTTTAATTTTCCATGACTAAATGTATATGATAAATGAACAGCTGCTTCATTTCCAAAGTGCTAAAAGTCTCCCACTCTTTCTTTTTGCTCTTTCCCAAATGAATGTGTTTATTAAATGGAGAAATCAATTCATGATTATTTGTGGACTATGTCAGAGTCTACACTGATTCTATGTTAGAACTAGATTTGCTACAAGACAGTTGCTATTCCAAAGGAGAGGTATCCGAGAGGAACACTGATTTTACACTTCCTAAGATGATCTCATTATGCTACAGAAGAATATTTGCTAGAGGTTTCCATCCAGGAGTCTTCATAAAGGTCATCCTGAGCTCAGATGTTAAGAGTGGGCTTTTGGGGGTGATGGAGATGGTTCTGTTGGTGACATCATTGCTGTGCAATCAGGAATACCTGAGCCCAGACTCCCTACTTTAAACCCCTGGGCATGGTGTCACATACCCTGGAAGAAAGACACAAAAGGATCCCTGGAGCTTGCTGACTGGCTACTTTTGACACTTTGGTGGGCCCCAGGTTCAGTAAAAGACTGTTTCAAAAACTTATTTGGTAAATTAAGGAGGCAAACCTGTGTCAATATTTGGTCTCTGAACCCTTGCGCCACACACACACACACACACACACACACACACGCACAATTACGCGCACACACACATGCTCTCTCAACTTCGCAAACATCTGCACACGTGCACACACATACAAACAAAGAACATAGTTTTGGTCTAGACTCAGAAAGTTTGGAAGAAAACACTCAAGAGGAAAAGTCCATGCCAACGCAAGGAATGTATCATTAAATTGCTCAATTTCCTACAGTGTAAGAAAGGGACTTTTAACCGCTATGCACACCAATTTCTCAATTTCTGCTCCCTTCTGCAGGCTGGGGTTGAGTTTCAACAGCATCTCTGCCGTGGACAATGGCTCTCTGGCCAACACTCCTCATCTGAGGGAACTCCACTTGGACAACAACAAGCTCATCAGAGTGCCTGGTGGGCTGGCAGAGCACAAGTACATCCAGGTAAAGCAGAGCCCGTCCTACTTGTGAGGACCGCCTGGAGTGCAATCTCCTAGTGTTATGCTGGGAGGAAGTGAACTCTTTTTGGGAATAGTTTTCAGCGTCATAGCCCTCCACTAGAACAAAACCCCACACTCACAGAGCGAGGTTGCAGTGAGGGCCTCAACCGAATATTGAACCCCTGATGTCAGCTCTTAGCCTCACATGACAGAAAGGGTGTCTTTTTGTAAAGACAGTCATCCCATTTGAGCCTGGCCACTTTCCAAAGGCCCATTCCCCCACCCCACATTACTGGGATGATGGTGTGATTTGGGCATATACAAAGTCACTACATAGAAAGGAATGTTTAATATTTAGCATATACAGTCTTACTGCATAGAAAACATGCTCGACTTATTAATTTTTAAAATAACCACACCTCGACTGTACTAAAAACTCAGTGCTAAAGAAATATTTCTTATGAGCTAGGCTGGCTTATAATCCTAGCTCAGTGCAACATTACCTGTTGTATAAGGCAGTGAGGGCATAATGAGCGAGAGAACAGACTAATTTTAGCTATAGAGTCACAGCTGACAAAAGTCATGCATTGAGTTAAATGGATGCAAATTATCAAATTGCATAGCTTAGCAAAGATAGGAATACAGGAGCCAGTAGTCCAGTGGGTGATAGCCTCTGTGTCTGTGAATCTAAAAATGAAAAGCATGCATACTAAGTAGTAGCAAAAATAATCATAGCTAATAACAGACTTAAATTGCTACTTTGAAAAACTAAGACAAACATGTTTATTCAAGCTACTCAAAAAACAGTACTTTCAAAATTTGTTTTACGTATACAATTATTTTTCTATTTCTTCAGTGCTTTTTGGTGCGGTTGTTATTTATTTACTTATTTGGGTTGTTTGTTTGAGACAGGATCTCACTATGTAGCTCTAGCTATCTCAGAACTCACTGTGTAGACCAGGCTAATCCTCAAACACAACCTCTTGAATGTTGGGATTAAAGGGGTGTGCCACCACACTCAGATTGTTTTTAACCCTTTTTCATTTAAATAGTTGTTAAACACAGTTCAATTGCTGTGTCTCAGAAACAATATTTTGAGACATTTTATAGGTACAATAACAAAATCTGTGAATTTTGCTGGTGACTCAGGGTAGACTGAACTTTTCTGTGATCAGAAGTGTTATGAAATGTCTCATCTCCTGGTTGTTGTGTAGCCGAGGCAAGTACAAGTCCAACTGACAGCGAATTCAACATTAAGTGGGTTTAGTAAGTGCTTGACATAAATGTGAACATGAAGCCTGACATGCTTTCTTGAGTATTGCTTTCAGTAGGGTGGTAGATATATATATCTTAGACTAGATAAAACTAGCTATATACTTCTTGCTGGTAAGGTTTTCATTGTGCTTAGTGCTTTTTTTTTTTTTTTGACCCTACTTTCACCTTCTTTATTTCTGTTTTTCTCATCAAATCAGCACACACTATTGAGATCGTGGAATTCTTTCACCAGGAACATTAAGGAATGAAACGCATTTTGTTAGGAAACATTTGTCCATTTTGATGCCACCTTCTATAATGTTGCTTCATATGTTTCTGCTCTGAGCTTGAGGCCCTCTTGTTTTGTGAATTGCAGGGATAGATAATTAAACATGACACTTTGAAGTCTGTTGAACTGAAGGAAATAATTCTGCAGTAACCTATCATTGGAAAGTAGCATTCTCAGCTTTTTCTTTATAATTTTTAGTACTTACAGCACTATAGTACAGACCTATATAGTCATCACCCCAGCACTACAGCACAGACCTACATAGTCATCTGACCACTACAGCACAGTTCTACAGAGGGAGGTAACTTTCTTGTCTTAAAAGGGGCCAGCTGTTCACATTTACCACTAAGGAAGACACTAGCTGCAGCTGATTTGCAAATGCTCTCTATCAAGTGATGAAACGCCCCTCTGTATCTAGCTTGGCTGCACTTTTGAACACTGTCTTTCTTGGCATTATTCTCTGTGCTTTTTTAAAAAAATATTTATTTATTATGTATACAATATTCTGTCTGTGTGTATGACCGCAGGCCAGAAGAGGGCACCAGACCCCATTACAGATGGTTGTGAGCCACCATGTGGTTGCTGGGAATTGAACTCAGGACCTTTGGAAGAGCAGGCAATGCTCTTAACCTCTGAGCCATCTCTCCAACCCCTCTGTGCTTTTTTGAGATGATGTTTTGCATTTCATTGTCCGTATAGTGTATTAAATTAATTCATTATAAGATGTTAAATCAGTTTTAAATTCTTGAGACAAATCATTCTTGGAAATAGTATACATTCTTTCTGTATATTGCAAAATACAGCTTCTTAATATTCCACTTAATATTTAAAAATCTGTGCTTATTAGACTATAATTTTCTTTTAAGTTTTCAATCTGGCCTTGATATTAGAAAATACCTACCTGGTAGGATGTGGCATCCACTTCTTGTTCACAGTTTATTGCTTGCCATATTCCTTGGCATATTCTCTCACTTTCAACATGAGCCATCAATTATCACTAAGCATTACTCACTTTTCTTGACAAGTTCTGCTAGAATCGAGGACAGTAATAACAATACAACATTTTCAAAATGTAAAAAATCCTGAAGGAATGATCAAAACTATTGCACTGCTTTTTAACAATACTCCTTTCTGATTTCTAATGCTATATGTCATTGTCCCTTTAAACAATTATATTCATAGGGGTGTTTTAAACACTACACAGACATGGGTTTCCTTGTTGGTAACAGATAGCAAAACATCACTTGAAGATCTTATTTCCGTTGCCTTAACCCCAAATTTATTTTGCATTATTTCACTATATAGCCTTAGACCAAACTCAAACTCATGAGCCTCTTGCCCCGTCTCCCAAGTGTTAGGGCTATAGGAATGCTCCATCATGTCTGGTTGATGTCTGTTTAGTTTTTAAATAAACCTTGAGTCTAGCAACACAAAGAAAATTTATGAACAAATTGCCATTCTATTAAGCATAACAACAAAAAAGTATTTTATAAAACATTTTGGTGAGTTGAAATTTAATAGTCTTAGAATGGAGTTTGTAAACTAAATGTCGGCAGAGTATTATGTTGGTACTCTCTTGTAATCCCAGAATTGGAGATGCTGAGTCAGGAGAATTGAAAGCTTGAGGACAACTTGAACTACCCAGAAAGACCATCCCAGAGACCAACAAACAAAATAACAAATAAAAGGAAAACCTTATTAAGCCTGCTTTTGTAAATGCGATATTTAAATATACTTAGGAATTTGTGTTTTTTATTTAAATTCTAATATGTATATTTTCCTTTTTTATTTCATTACACATTATTTTCTCCTTCTATATATCTTTATTAAGTGATTTAATATTTTGGTTTTTGCTCTAAAGTTTTAATGTCCCATAAAGACAGTATATGCTAAAAGCATATCTAATATGCGAAGCAACACCATTCCTTCAGGGTACTTTTTGACTATAGCAGGCACTGGAGATGTGGTGACAAACAAAGGGGACACATTCCTCATTAACCTTCTGTTCTAGAAAAGAAACACAGAGAAAGCCAATTACACGGCATAGTGATAACCACTATGAATATAAGATAGACATAACTCTGAATTAAGAGTGATAGATTGGGATGTTGAGAGAAGGGTTGTATGTGATGAGGAAATGAAGCAGAATGGTGTCAGACTGTAGGATGGGCATGCCCTGGTGAGAACTTTTGTTGGTGTTCTTTCTCCTCCACGAAAAGGCAAGGAGTAATTTTCACCTGCTTCTGTTTTTGTGACCTGGATATTCTCTTAAATTTATTTTTGTTCTCAGCTTTTTATTGTTGTTGTTGTTCTTCTTCTTTTGTTTTGGGGTTCATCTCAGATGTATTTTTTTTTTAAATGGACTTTTGAAAAAAGAAAAAGGAACCTAGGGGGAGCAACCTGCTGCTTCAATAGTTGAGGAAGAGGCCCTGGAGGCTTAAACTTGGCTGTGGGAGTCGACATGAGGAGGAGCGCTCTATGAACACACTTTGCAGAGGGATGGATGGGATGATGGAGTCGAGAGTGTAAGAGGGAGCTGAGTGCAAAAGTATTGGTAGTGTTTCTAGCATGAGCATCTAGAAGGATTGAGGTGCAGCTCACAGAGTATGACATTCTGAGGAAGGAAAAGCAATTTCTGGAGGGAAGGCGGGAATCAAAATTTGGTCCATGGAGTTGTGATGCACGCATGCCATCAAAAGGTCTGAATTAAAATAATATGTATGTGAAGAATCTCAGCACACGTATGGAGGCTAACCATTCTGCCCCGTTTCACGCTGCAGGTTGTCTATCTGCACAACAACAACATCTCTGTAGTGGGCTCCAATGACTTCTGCCCACCTGGTTACAACACTAAGAAGGCTTCTTACTCCGGAGTGAGTCTCTTCAGCAACCCGGTCCAGTACTGGGAGATCCAGCCATCCACCTTCAGATGTGTCTATGTGCGCTCGGCCATTCAGCTCGGAAACTACAAGTAACTCCCCGAAAAGTCTCGTTTATATAATCTGGCAAAGAAAGCCCCAAAATCCAATCTGTCAATATCATTACTAAAAGAAAAAAAAAAAGAAAAGAAAGAAAGCTAGATGTTGGAAACTCAAGCATCTTGTGAATGCCTTTTCCACATGACCTATTATGCATCAAGCCAAGTATGCAGATTGAATAATTGCCTACAATAAAAGTATTTTGCCTGCAATAGTCAGAATCATTTTTAAAGGTTTCTGTAGATGTAAACTAAGCTATCAAAATCTGATGTAGCCATAGAGGTCAACCATTTAGTAAAGCTTTCAAAGGAACCAAATATAAAACTTTTGTAATTCATAGAGCTAAATTAACTCTTTTGACACAAAGTCAAATGCCAAACTCTAGCACTGTACTAGTCTCCTTTATTATTGGTAATGCCTCATTTGAATATGTAAAGTCAATACAGGCTCTGTAAAATTTTCACTGCCATTATACTGAAAAAAATAAAATTTTGAAAATGCATTCAAAACGGATATCTTATAAATATTTAATCCGAACTATTGCTGAAATTTCTGGGCAGTTGACAGTATTAGTATATATTTTCAAATTTTTAACACTTCCTCTACTCTTTATACTTTCATTTGAGAATGGCAATGAGGAGTCTCTACGTTCAGTGTTAAGCTTGCAAAGCGAAGAAAAGATGCGGTTTCATGAGCATAGAGAACTCATGTTTCCCGTACTCATTTATGAAATCAGTTTTAAGAGAACTATGAGCACAGTCAGGCTGCTGTCTAGACATTTCTGCATTTACTGATGTCCTGGAAATCGACATAGCCTTTAGTTAGCCTCTGACTTTCTGAAAACATCCTTTTGAGTTGGATTTTGAAACAGCTATGGAATCCGGCAATTAAGCGTGCCTCCGGAGTGGACGGCTGGGCTTGGAGAATTTATGACTTTGAATATTCGAGCCAGCAATACCTAATGGGAAATATGGGAGAACAGTCTCTGTCAGCTGCAGAGTAGATGTCTTATCATCAGCAATGGTAAGACAGCAATTTAAACCTGGCTTTAAGCACAAAGAGCACCAGTTTTCAATCCCGGAAACAGAGAATAAGGGCTCCCCTTTTTAAATCTTCTGTAGCACTTGTTCTCAGTTATTTTGTTGATCTTAGCCATTCTAATTGTGCTAAGGTGAACTTTCAGAGTTATTTTGATTTGCATTTCCTTAATCACCAAGGATAATTAAAAAAAAAAACAACAACTCTTGGCTATTTTACTTTTCTTTCTTTCTCTTTCTCTTGCTTTCTTTTTTTCTTTCAACCTCCCTCCTTTCCTCTTTCTCTCCTGTTTTACTTTCTGTCTTTTTTTTTTGAGGTGGTGACGGTGGTGGCAGTGGTGATTGGTGGTGGTGGTAGTGGTGGTGATTGTGTGTGTAGTTTTGTTAGGATTGTACTGCTTTGCATATGCTTGTGAGCATTGAAGTATCCTTATGAGGCCAGTATAGCTTCAAACTTGTCACCTGCCTCAGCTTTCTACATGCTGAGGTTATAGGTGTGTGCCATCAGGGCCAACTTTGAATCTGAATTCCAAGTCCCAAACAGAAAATCCAGAGATAGATGATTCTATTGTCTAAATGACTCAGTGAGCAGACCAATGATCAGCCTCATGATCCCGTGTTCATTCAGCAAAGATCACTGAGGCATACTCTATGAAGAGAGCAGAGTGTACTTACCTAGTAAGGGTGGAGGGAAAGACATAATCAGTGTAAAAACATCCTTCCTCCATATCTTTCCATTCCAACTTCATATTACTACTTCCATTCATTTCTTCATTTGGTAGAAACCATGCAAGGACAGGCTGTAGAAGAGGAAACACAAGAGTACGGATGTGATTATAGCATCTAGCGGTTTTATTTCTTACCGTGAGAGCTCTCTGTTCAAATCCATGGCCCAATTTTGATGGGTCATTTAGCTCTTTACTGCTTTTTGAGTTCTTTATATATTCTGAATGTTAATCCAGTGTCAGAGGTACAGCGCGAAGAGTTTGTCTCTTGCTACGTGGGCCTCCTCTTCACTCAACTGACTGTTTCTGTAGCTGTGTGGAAGCCTTTTCTTTTTACGAGGTTTCACTTGTTAATTGCCAGCCTTAATTCCCAGGTAAATGAAAACCCATTCAGAAATTCTTTTGCTACACCTGTATCTCATCAGGGTCCTGCCTAATATTGTTTGTATTTCAGAGTTCCCATTAATGTCATTAATCCATTTAGACTTAGTTTCTTTACAATAAATATTTGTAAAAGCATATGCATAGATATCTAAATAAAGTTAGGGTTCTTGGACTGACCATGTTATCCTCAAGGTCCATAAACTATCTAATAAAAATCTCAGTACTAGGCATGAGAAACTCCTTAATGTACTTGATTAGGATAATTCATGAGACTCCCAAAACAATAAATTGCCTTAGTTGCCTCCCAGAAGTTAAAAATAAACTCCTGTTGCTGAAGAATCCATGTATTCAGGCACAGGATTGGAGGCTCAGGGCTGTTTCTGACGGGAAAGCCTCTAGACTATGTACTAACTTTCATAGTCCCAGACAATGCTATAGAAGCTACCAAGGGAAAGAAGCAATCCTAAGTCCTACCCAGTTGTGAACCTCACAAACCACAATGATCAAGATTCCAAGACGCCCTTAAATGTGCAAGGCTGGCATTCATTCTTAACGGTAACCAGCATCTGTCTGGAGCTTAGGAACATATAATAGGAAGGAAATCATGTTGAGTACTGGAAATCTAGTCAAAGACACAGGACTTGTTAGGTCATATATCTTAAAGGAAAATCTACTACTACCACTTTACTAAACCAGCATAATTCCTAACTTTATAAACATTTATACCCACAGACAAGTGTAGGTAGCAATGGAAAAGCTTCTTTTTGCAACAGAAAAAAAAAAGATGCAGAAAACCAGGACTGGTCACAATGTAGAGATCAACTGATTGGAAGGAGCCCAGTACCAGTGAATATATCTATAGTACAATTCCTGCTCCTAATGCTCAAAGGATGTTGCAGAAGAGAGGCCAGGGAGATTGTTGAAGTCAGAGACCCAGGGAATCTTCCATGGGACTGTGTCTACCAGAAATAAAAGGGAAAATTCACCCATGATTCTTCAGCCTAAATACAACCATAACAATGGCAACACCAATAAACATGATAAAACACAAAGGGGGGAAATCTCACAGAATTCGTCCTGAAACAACATACTACAGACAACTAAAAGATTCTGTGAGAAAAGTTATCTTCCTCCTTGGATGAGCTGATTTATTATCCAATACCAGGTAGTCTGCCTTGAGACCATGTTTATGCAAGCAACAGTGAACAGACAAAGAAGATTGTATATCTATATTCATGAGAGAGAGAGAGAGAGAGAGAGAGAGAGAGAGAGAGAGAGCATTAACAATAACAACTAAAGAAGGAGACACACGAATTTGAGGGGGCAGACATAGGAGGAATTGGAGTAAGAAAGGGAAATGGAAAGCAATGATGTAATTATGTTTTAATTTTTGAAAAATGTTAAAAAATAAACTTCCTTATAGTCAAGTACCAAGAAAGACTGAGACCAGTGTCTTATAGTGTTATATTAAAAGGTTCTCAGAAAAAGACATTATTTTAGAATGCTGAAAGGAAGACGTGTTAATGAAGGGACTATCGTAAGTGGACTCAGTTTCTTGAATCAAAACAAAACCAAAAACTAGATGATGGGATGTCTTAGGATGGGCCATGGTGCAAACAGCTAATTGCACAGGGGAGGCAGCTGAGCTTCTGTAGACAAAGAAGATAACTACAGGGATGCAACCCCAATGAGCTCTGACTCTGGGCGGGCTTCTATTTCTACCATAGTGTAAACCAGATGCATATTACTTACTTCCTCTTATTCCTTTTTTTTTAGTCTTTTATTGATTTTATTGAGCTATACATTTTTCTCTCCTCCCCTTTTGTCCCCTTTCTTCCCATTCAAACCTCTAGTACAATAAAGATCAAACCCTGTGGAAGTAACTAGAACCCTAAGAAAAGGACAGGACAGTCACACAGTCACTGGAGAATGAAAAGATCGCTACAACTGGAGACAAACTCATAAATATTCAGTTGTTGAATGAGAACCCCCAAGTACCAGACAAGCACTATGGCTTCCTGGTCTATGTTAGAATTGAATGACCGTCTCCTCGTGTTATAGTTTCTTATCAGGGGAAAGTCTAGGTGGTCCTGTTCTTGACTGAAAGCTGCGTGAGAGTTGCGTTGAGATAGAAGGGAGAGAAGAGAACTTTGACTTTCATTAAAATAAAATTCTCTATCACATCTTGCCCTCAATTATAGCTATTTATGATTTTGTTTTTTAAGAGGAGGAGAGAAGGGTTTGACTCTTGAGAACTCATATATATATATGTGTGTGTGTATACATATATATATGTGTGTATATATATATACATATATATATGTGTGTGTGTATATATATATATATATACATATATATGTGTGTGTGTGTATGTGTGTGTGTGTACAACCTACTTTCTCATTCTTTCAGATGAAGATCAGTGTAACTCATCACCAACCCTTCCAAACTCCACGTTTGCACGCCTGAGGGAAGCAAATATGTTTGCATTTCATTTCCCCTTTGTTTATAGTGTGGTATGTGGCATAACCAAGTTAAAGCAGTGTTTAGACAAGTATCTGAATCCTGAAGATGAGGAAAACGCAGATAACTTTGCTGAGGTTGCTTCTCTCCTTCTCCAGACACATAGCTTGGCCTTCAGTCCTCTCTAGGGAAATTCCTTTGTCCAGACCTTAGCTGGAATCTGAGATTCTGCATTTGAGATAAGAAGAGAGATGCTGACACCCTTGGCCAGCAGTTCTCAAAACACAGACTGTGATCTCATTGGCAGGGGTGAAGGAATCTTTCACAGGGGTTGCCTAAGACCGTCAGAAAACACAGATATCTAAATTACGATTCATAACGGTTGAAAAACTACAGTTACGAAGTGCTATCAAAATAATTTTATGGTTGGGGGTCACCACAACATGAGGAATTGTATCAAAGGGTAGCAGTGTTAGGACGATTGGGAGTCACTGCTCTAGTCTTAGCCTTTGAGGAAGAAGTCAACAGGAAGTTTTCGTGGCTCCTGTTGGAACGGTTCTTCCTGTCCCCTTATATATAAAATCTCCACTACTGTGGTTTCAAAGCCTTTTTGTGACAGAGCAGTCCAAGCTAGGTAGTTTCAAATGATAGAAATCTCTTCCTCTTCTATTATGATTTCAGAGGACGAACGTTGAAAATAAAAGTGCTGGTTCAGCCATAGTGATAATTTGGAGCTAGACTGTCCCTTCCCATAAAGGAATCTAGCTTCAGCTTCATACAATTGTAAGGCAAATGGAAGTTTTCCATGGCAAAGCCTAGTGGGATACTGTAGCCACAGCAGTTTGCCCTTGAAGGGGATTCTGGGAGCCCATCTCCTTCTTACCACCTTCCATGTTCAAATCAAGAGATAAATGGTTTGATTAAAACATGCTACCATCATGATTTTCTTGATGTTCTCTGCCATCTCTATAAGAATAGATCTCAATTTCTTTATAGACTGATTATGATAGGTAGTTTGTTACAGTAATAGAACCTGGAATGACTTAGCTGTGCTCCTTCTAAAGTTTCTAATTAACCCATCCTCATTCCTTCAAGTTCTAGGACTTGTGAGACAACTTGATTACAATC
>NC_022024.1:25286255-25287832 GCF_000317375.1 Microtus ochrogaster | reverse complement strand
AGCTCACATAGACCCATGAGTAGCATGGGACTACAGATCACTCTGTCTTAGTATGAACTCACTGTAGCTTGATTACATCTGCAGACACCATCATCCACTGATATCATAATTCCAGGCAGTGCTGCTTAATATTAAATACCATTAGGAGGACACACAGATCAACTCTTAGCAAAGATTTTAACTTTAAAAATAATTATTTTTGTTTTACTAACAATTCAATTTGATTAACATATGATTTATATAAAGGCTGAAAACCATGAATTTGCCTCTGACCTGTGGGTCTCCCACATGTCCTGAACTACTCTGCACCACATCTTTGACTGTTTCCCATGACCCATACTTTTCCAGAAAACAGCTCACAGGATCTCTTAATGCATTTTTCATCCACGACCTTGACCTGGCAATGGATGCTGCTATGTCATAGTCATCACAGAAAATCACTATTAGCCAGGTCTCTGCGTTCCACCTGGAGCGTTCATGTCTCTGAGTCATCCTTATCATCTTTCATTCTCCCTCCTTCTTTTCCTCCTAACACTGTGCCAAGGAACTCCTTCCCACCCACAATTTTATTGCTGCTGCAGACACAGGACATAGCTCTCTTATCTTTGTGGAAATGGCGAAACATCTAATCCCTCAAGTAAACTAAAAGCATCCTACCCATCTGTTTCTCGTTCATCCCCCACCCCAACTCTAAGCATGTCTGTTTCTAGGCTGCCACTCTGGACCTTTATAAGTCCTATCTGTCCTTCAGAGGGCAATCTCTATAACACAGGGATTATTAGCTACAGAGGAGGCCACTGCAGTCATTTTGAGAATTCCACCCTTATTGAAAAAAACACTTCCAGTGAATCTGTTTAAGTATGCAAACACATCACCTGTCACAAATACTTCACAGGCTTATAAGAGGTAGCTTCAAACTATCATTCCTAGCAATAGAGAAAAAAAGTATAATCAAAGGATATTAAAACACACTAATAGCAAATTCACATCCAATCATAAATATTTTGCAAAGTTAGATAACCTTCAATGACTTGAAATGCTAGCTAGCTATATTATGTCTCTGAGCCTAGTAATAAATAACCAGGATAGGACAGGGTAAGGTCTCATCTGAGTGTATGAGACCCGAACAATGCCATCAGGTAATCTCCTCAGACACTCACGTCCCTGGAGACATTAAGAACCTAGTTAATGTTTCCAGGTCATCAGCAACAAGTATAGGAGAACAAATCAATTTAAAAGATATGCAAGATGTTAACGCCATCCTATGGTAGATGTGGAACGGAGGGATGAAAGGCAGGATTGAATAATACACAGTGAGAGAAGATGGGCTCTCTATGTCCTTTATTAGTGCAATAGGGGAAGAACTGTCTTTTCATTGGAAGTGACAGTTGAGCAAGAGTATGGAGGATAGAAAGGGTGATTTGAAACCGGGACACTCCGTTTAGGGCAGTGCTTGTCAGCACACAGCAGAGAAGATAACTGTGAGCCCAGCAAAGTGAGCAAAAGAGACAAGACAGAGACCGGAGAGATGGCAGGAGCCATTTCTGCAGGGCACGACTTCTTCAGCCTTCTCATGC
>NC_022024.1:25276428-25284332 GCF_000317375.1 Microtus ochrogaster | reverse complement strand
CCATCACATTTACTTTGGGCAAGATGAAAAGCCATTTCAGTGGCCGCTGGGGGGGATGACTTGATAAAAATTGCATTTGATAGACTCCTTTAGTTGTCCGGACTCAAGGGTCACAGGGATAGGCAGAGCTAGAATATGCAGACTGTTGTTCAAATTGTCGAGCAAGAGATGGCGGTGCCTTTGGCTTGGCTATGCACAGAAACAATGCTGAAAGGGCCAGCGCACAGATGTGTTTGGAAAAATGAAGATGACAGGTTTGGCTGACCTATGAGAAGGGGCATGGGAAGAGAGATGACTCCGTGTTCTGGCCTGAGTCACTGGAAGGTTGGAGTAACCATAAGCAGAGACGGAAAAGATTGAGAAGGTTAAGATGGAAGGACTGAAAGCCAGACGTTTGGTTTGGAATCTATGCTTTTAGAGGCATAGATTCAACTTGCGTGTGGATTTATCAAGGGGAACTTAGAAGTTGGGCTTTCGCTATAGTTAAAAATCCTGGCAAAGAGAAAATAGAAACCATGGTTGTTCTTTATCGGCACAGAAACAACTTGATTTTATCCAAACTAAGCAGTCATTCTGTACACGTTAGTAACACATTTTACAGGGCCAGTTCTGGCTGTCTGCAATGTTCCTGTGGTTGCTAGGATAAATAAACAGTATCTGCGTCCCTCTGGATTGGATGGCTTTGCTGTCAACATGTCAGCATTTCCCAAACTGGCCTTGCTGGACCACACCAAGAAAGAAAAATTTCCTGATTTAGGGTTTTATTGTTTGCTTTAACATCAAGTGGTTTTTCTCTTGTGAATTTCAAATTGTTTAAAGGTATTCTAGTTTCTGTTCCCTCAAGAGTCCCATTAACAAAACCGTTACTGGAGCTGTCTTGAATCTTGCTTGATAACGTGCTAGTGGTTTCACAGGAACAAATAAACAGTATTTAAGGATAAAATAGCGTATTCCTAAAACTGTAGGTGGTCTCAATGGGGTTCAGGTTCTAACTATGCAACCATGTGTATAAAACCATAAAAATGTGTGAATTTCACAACTTAAGCGATTTCTAATGGAAAACTAGAAGGAACATTTATAAGATTCTTTTATTACTTACATTAATAGCAGGTTTATAAAGAACACATATGATCACTTGATCTAGCAACAGAAATAAAGAAAAAGAAATCTTGAAATAATTTACTTTTCTTTCTCTTTCTGTAAAAGAAGAAATAACTCGTTTGTAGGCAAGGTGTGGGCTCTTCTAGTCAGAACATGTTTTATGACAGAAATAGAAATTAAATCTTCGTCTGACAACTTAGTCATTTACTTAATCAATTCCGTATTTATTAAGACCCTAGAATATTGCAGAAATCGTGCTAGATGTCAAGAAAATAAAAATAAAACCTGTCTGTTTTCTTTGGATTCACAGGTAAGTTTGAAATTAGAGAGAGTACAGTGAAAACTTTTCCAGCCTCCCCTCCTTCCTTCTTTCGTTTTTCTTTTCTTTCTCCTTTCAGATGGGCATTTTGCTATGCAGCTGATCTTGACCTTATAAACACCCTACCTCAGTTTCCTAGTGCTCGAGTTACAGGCACACAGCCCCAGCTGCAACAAATTTTAAAAAGCAAATTAAGTGAAAGTATCTAAAAAGGTCCTCAGAGGAAATGAAAGTCAAAAACATAGCGTAGCCATTGGTGATTATAAAGTATAATGCTATATAAATTTCCTGTGGTTTATCCCCCCAGCAAAGTCATCTGAAACACTGTAACAATTGCCAGGCAACCTCTGAGTCAAGAGACAGGCTTTAGGAAAGAACAGACATAGCCACCCCTCCAGGTGTTTCTGGATGGTGCTCCTTTAAACTAAAACTCTTCTCACAACATCTGGATTGATAGGTGACTTTAGAAGTTATTCCTCCCGAGATTCCAAGATTCCACAACTCTCCCTGGCAGGAGTTCTGCTTTGCAAAGATGGATGCTGATAGAGCAGCGGTTTTCTGAAGCTAAGTTGGTGCAGACCTTTGCTGTGAGTCACTGTGATTCAGCTCCAGCTCCCAGGCTGCTGTCTCTTCTACAGAGCGGATGTCTTCTCTAGATGTTAATGTCTATTTCTAAACTTCGTTCCCAGAATCCACTTTCGACGCAGGTTGAACTACAGGGGTAAACATACAAAGAAGAATGTCTTGCGGGTTGCTAGAGCCCTTTAGCTCTAAATGTTCTATTTAGTAAGTTCTATTTTTTTTTTTGATGGATGTATCAAAACACAAGAAGGTAAGTATTAAGGAGCCGCCGTGTGATACATTGTTTCACATCTGCAATATACAATTTACAAAAAAAAAAAATAAAGTTTGTTCACTGTGGTGACGCATACCTGCCACTCTAGCCACTGGGAGGAAAGAGCAAGGGAAGAGCTATAAGTTCAAGGCCAGCCTGGCTTACACAGTGAAGTCTGGCCAACTTGATCTACACAGTGAGACCTCCATCTCAGAAAAACAAACAAAAGAAATGAATAAACAAGAAAAAAAATCAGTTTAAGCAAATCTAACTCCTCAAATAGTTGTTGGTATGTAAAATACATTAAAAACTTAAAAGAAAAAGAAGAGGAAGTAGTAGTAGTAGTAGTAGTAGTAGTAGTAGTAGTAGTAGTAGTAGTAGTAGTAGTAGTAGTAGTAGTAGTAGTAGTAGAGGAAGAAGAAGAAGAAGAAGAAGAAGAAGAAGAAGAAGAAGAAGAAGCAGCAGCAGCAGCAGCAGCAGCAGCAGCAGCAGAAGCAGAAGCAGAAGCAGAAGCAGAAGAAGAAGAAGAAGAAGAAGAAGAAGAAGAAGAAGAAGAAGAAGAAGATACCTTCCTTCCTGTGCAGCATAGAAAGTTTCACCTGAGTATCACTAATTCCTTATTAATCAAAGCTGCTTCTTCAGTCTCAACCTAATGCTCCAACATAATCAGCATGAGACTGTCTTTCATGAAATAGCTTGAACTTTTCAGTAGTATGACCGCTTACTTCAAAGGGGAGAGAACTTGGTGGGGTTTATAAAGGGAAGTGCAAGATAAACATATAGATTCATAGACACATATAGGGACTGACTGTCATGTAGCTGAAGCAGTCGTCCAGGGTTGTATGCCTCAATTCATGTGTGAAATGCTGAGAGAAAGAAAGGAACTCTAGGTGTTTATTATACATTCTGAGGTACTTTTGAAAGTCATTGCACAGTAAAAAAAAAAAACAACACTTGATTTGACCTTCTACTGCTTCTCAGTGGAATGCTAAACGATGTGACAGTTACTTTAGAGAAAAGAAAGTCTTCTGACCATTTATTTAATGTATAAATACACATTTCTTGCTCATGAAGTAGTGGAAATGGATATTCTAGGTTGTTGTACCATTGTTTCCCCCAATTGCAAATAAAGACCCTGACTATTTTCACTGATAGAAGGAATAGGTGAATTCCCTGAAGGACATGCATGGTTTATACTCAGCCTGCCAAGGACAATGTGAGCAATTTAACTCCATCTCCTACATGTCTGAACCTGGACATGGCAACCACTCCTGCCCTTCATATTATCATGATGCATATTAGTTGTAGCATCTTCTTTGCTGAAGGCAAGAATAGAAATTGAATTTCAGAGAGAGAAACATAAATTTTCATGGGTTTTTACAAGAAGCAGCAAGTTTTCAACAACACCATAAATTATGTTGATGATGAACAGCCCATTAGATTCTAGGAATTTTGCCCCAAACCAGGTTCACGTTTATAAAGATGATTGAGAGAGGATATAAAGAACAGCATTTTACAAAACCAGCGCATGGGACATTATTTAAGGATTCATATTTAACACTAAATTACTCCATCATTACTTTACTGGTTAGCTAAACTAATAAATTAAAAAGAAATCTAAGGTTAATTTTTAGTGTAGCAAAACCTTTTCAAATGCCAAATTGTGTCTTAGTTAGCCTTTTCTTTTTAGCCATAATCTTGTTGTTAGAGGAAAGATTAACAGGTAGTGGATCCGGGAGTTTGTTGTGGGTTCTGGTTATGTCAGAATATGTATTCAGAAACTCTCACCAACATGACTGCACAAGCATGAGTTGAACAAAGATGGCAACAACAGACATGCCAAGGAAGATGGAGAGAGACCAGAAGGCCTAAAAGAATTACAGATGGCAGTTAAATCTATTGGACCCTCCTATAATACTCTACAGATTTTAGAAATGATAGGAAGTATATGTTTAACACCATATGATTGGCATCAGACAGCAAAATGAATCCTGTCTCCAGGACAATATTGGAAAACAAAATATAAAAATGGAGCACAGAATATTGTTCAAAAATCTCTCCCAAAGAGATGAGCAAAACCAACTATGGGCATGCTTACAGTTTAGGGAAAATATGCTACTTTACAAGCTCAAAGTAAAATACCAAAACAATTTTTAAAAGAAGTTTCAAAATTAGCTGGTACAGCTTGGAGAAAATTGCAAGTAGGGGAAGGCAAGACCACAGTTCTTGCTGGTATTAGACAAAAAGCAGATGAACCATATGAGGATTTTGTGGCTAGACAAAAAAAAAAAAAACGTTTTGAAGAGAATGCTTCCTTCTTCAAAAGGAACTAAAATGTTATTAAAGCAATTAACTTGGAAAAATGCCAATTCCCTCTACAAAGAGCTTATAAGACCTATTAAAAAGACAGGGACGATACAAGATTATATTAAAGCATGTATTGATGCCTCACCAGCAATGGATCAAGGTATGGCCTATGCTGCACAGTTATGGGACAAATGTTCAATGGTACCTATATACCAGGACTTAATTAAAAAAAAAAAACACAAGCTGGAGGGGTATGCTTCTCCTGGAATGGCCAACCAGGATACATGAGTAAAAACTGTAACAATAACAATAATAATATTTCACCAAGAGGAACTAAAAATAAGGATCCAACAGGGTTATGCACTAGATGCAGGAAAAGAAAGCACTGGAGAAATGAATGGAGATCAAAGTTTGATACAAAAGGCAACTTGTAAAGTAACGACATAAAGCTGATGATGCAAAAAAACGAGAAGAGGGGCAAGCCCTCAGCCCCGTACAAGAAAGAGGGTATGCAGGGGAAAGGGCATCTAGCCCTAATTCTAACGCACCCGGCTTTTAATGTATTTGATTTGCCTAGGGTAACGCCTCAAAAGCACAGGTTTGGATCTTGCTGTAATAAAAGATTATTTTTTATCTCAGACAGATGGGACACAATTAGTAGACACACATTTGCAGGGACTTTTGTCTGATGGGCGAGAGGGATTAATCATTGGCAAAAGTTCTAATTATAAAAGAAAATTTAAAGTTCTACCAGGAATAATAGATGCTGATTATACTGGCATTATAAAAGTAATGATTCAACCGTTAAAAGAAACTAATCAGTTACATAAGAATCAAAAAATAACACAAATATTGTTATTAAATTATGTAAAGCTGCCTAACCCTGTGCTAAAGGAACATAGAGTGCAAAAAGGGTTTGGCTCTATAAAAATAATTACATGGACACAGAGAAATCACCAAAAAGGCATTTTAAAGTTATTAAAGTTAATAAAAAAAACTTATAAAAGGACTTTTAGTTAAGGAACAGACAGGTCCTGTAGAGCAAGCGGCAAAGATTTTCCTTCTGCTTGGCCTGATACCAGTACTTCATCCAGCTTACTAGGTCTGAAAATGGCTAATAATGTAGTAAAAAAGTACATGAAGATTAAAATGAGAATGTAAAGACCTACAAGGATACTTTTGTCCTTCTGGGATAAGTTCTTTACCCTTCTTCTTCTGGGAAAGAGATATTATAGAAGAAATGGATGCAAAGTTAGTTACATCAGACTCTTTGAGTCTGCAAAAATTTTCATAAGGGCCGCTGGCCTTAAGCATACATATTCCATTATGGGAAAAAATGATCAGCCTGTGTGGATGGATCGATGACCCCTAACAACAAAAGAAATGCAGACTGTAAAATCTTTAGTTCAAAAACAATTTTTTAAAAAAGGCCATTTAAAAAAATCCAAGAATTATTAAAATACACCAGTTTTTGTAATATAAAAGAAATCAGGAAAATAGAGGCTCTTACAAGATTTGAGAGCCATTAATGATACTATGCGTGATACGGAAACACTTCAACCAGGACTTCCTTCAGCTCTGGCTGTGCCTCAAGGATATTATATCATTGTTATTGATTCACAAAATAAAATAAAAAGAAGATAAATGCCTATAACTTCTTAAAATTGGCTTTAAATTGTTTAAAAGTTAAAAACACAAAAAACCTTCTTCTACATAGATTACAAAAATATAAAAAGACTATAAACTATAAAACTGTTAACCACAACCGCTTGATCCTAACTCAAAATGTGATAGACTCGTAGCCTAAATAAAGATTTATATCAAAACTGCCTTTAGAGTTCTGGGATTAAAGGGGTGCACCACCAACACCCTGCAAGAATATATTTTTAATCAGTTGAAAAATAGTCAGTTTCTTGAAATGAAAGAAATGCATACCTCAGTTCCCATCAGTTTTTAAATGCTGAAGTATGCCTGGCATTCAGCTCTGCTTGTGACTAATCATTATTAACATTCTTAGCTTTGTTTGGCAAAGAAAATATAATAATGCTTATAAAAATACCAATTTAGTTTTTTACCTCTTTTTTTTTATTTTTGAGATCACGATATAATTATAGCATTCTTCATTTCCTTTCCTTCCTTCCAAACACGTCCAAATACCTCTCCTTATTCTCTTTTAAATTCATGGCCCCATTTCTATTCATTGTTATTGCTTACATATATGTATAGGCATATGCATATTTACTCTTAAATATAACCTGTTAAGTCTATATAATATTACTTGCATGCAAGTTTCCAAGGTTGACCATTTGATAAAACATAAATAATAGTTCTTTATATTATCTTAGAATTAAAAGAATAAGCATAAATTCTTGCATGTCTATGCAATGCAGTATCATTTATTTATTTATTTATTTATTTATTTATTTATTTATTTATTTATGTGTAACAAGAAAAGCTTTTTAGAATAATCCAATACTAAGTACTATCCAGATATCAGCCAGAAAATTTGCTTAGTGGGTTTTGTTTTGTCTTTATTATCTTTACCACCATTTTGTCTAACACTGTGATCCCTAAACTAGCCTATGAAATATTTAGAATGATATTTTTTGATATTTCCCTTCCCTAATTTCTGTACTTCCCTATTCTACCAAATAGCTTTATTAAACTATAAAGAATAAATTAGTTAGCACCCCTCCATCATCCCAATATATTTTATTTTACATAGCATCACTTATTATTTTCTCAAGACATATTGCTTATTGGCTAACTACCATTCTACTTCCATGTACATAAATTTTGAGGACAGAGATCTTTTCTGTTTTGGTTGTTGCATTGGCAAAAGTAGAATGATTCTAGACAGAAACTCAGTGTTGCTGAATAAACAAACAAATAAATATTAAGGATAGGACTAAACAATAAAGAATTTTAGTCAATATACTTACTCTGGCAAGAATTCAACATGTATGCAATTATTAGTCAAAACTATGTGAGCTATTTGTCTTGATTTCCAGTGCTTCGCTTATGGGAAAAATGGAGTTGTGGAAGTCGACTTCAAGGGATGTTTTGTTACTTAAGTTCAGAGAGGGGCACGTTGAGGAGGGATTGGAATGCTGGGGGATGGACAGAGCTCAAAGTGACACCATACCAGTGAATGCAGAACTTTGGCTATCGCTTCCCCATGGAAACTTGTGCTATCAGCAAGATGGCTTCCATTCTGCTAAGAGTGTCCAAAGAAATGGGAGGAGGTAGAATGAAGAGAGGCATGGAGGGAGCGATTCAGGGAAGAAAAAAAGGGAACAGGAGAGGAGAAAGGGGGAGAGGGAAGAGAGAGACAGAGAGAGA
>NC_022024.1:25266988-25276328 GCF_000317375.1 Microtus ochrogaster | reverse complement strand
GCCAAATGTCAAATGCGATTCTTTGGATTGGCTCTGGACTCAGAACCCTACAGTTGTGGTGGAGCACGTTCTTCTCAGCAGCAGCAGAAGGGAGAGCCCCATCCCGCCCGCAGTAAGTGGTTTGTGGATTATTCAGTCTTCGGAAAAATCCTAGTGGGATCTGTGGTGATGTGAAATGCAAATTTAAGAAGAGCTACAGCAAAGATCTCTTGCTGCAGATTTTGCTTGAGCTTGTCATCAATGAAATACTTGAAAATCTTTCTTTGATCACTGAACCGTATATTTATGTAACACAGTGGATTTTGAAGGCAAGATAAGGAATCTTGAGCAACCCAGATATGTTCTTTAAAATAAACACAGGCATGAATACTTGCGAAATGCTGACCAGGGTGCACAAAAGTATTTAACTCCCTATATGATTATACCACAGGCATTTTAGAATCACACTTAAGACTTTCCAATGAGCTGTTTTCATATTTGGATGAAAAAGTGTAATTGCATCTCATCAAACTACTATAGTAACTACAGATGTTTAAAATAGGTTTTCAAGGATTTGTAAAAAAAAGGCACAGATAAAATGGACTTCTAAAACATTCTCTCTACTTCTAGTTTGGATAGGAATTACATGAACAATATGAGCTAGTGAAACCATAGTTACAAAATGGCTTGCAAGAGGAATCCTGAACCTGTATTTCTTGTATTTATTGATTAGAAATATCTTCCTGCCTCAAGATTTCAATCAAAGGCATGTGTTTCAACTCAAGATCTGAATCAAAGATATGTGTCTTCCTATCTCAAAGGTTCAAACTGCAAATAGATTCACCTGCTTCAAATCAAGACAAAATTCTTAAACGTGTGCCGTATATTTCTAGATTGTAGTTCATTCCACATGCAGTCAAATTGACAGCTAAGAATAGTCATCACAGTAATCTATGATTAGAACAATATTTCAATATTATATAAGAATTGAACTTTAAAATGTTAAAATAAATAAAAGTACACTCAAATGGCTGACTACATGCCCAATTAACATTATGAAACACAATTACAATTATGTCTTATTATATAATAAATTGTGAACAGTTTCACTCAAGGAACATAGATCAACAATATGCCATTCAAAAAGCAGTAACTCATGACTTAATATAAATCCTTGGACCATTCAACACACCAATAATGACATCCTGACATTTTTTTTGTAATTCTTAAGGGATTTTTAAAGATCTTCTAACAAAATTCACATCATTTGGTGTAGGTAATGCTTTTATTCAAGATAACATTAAGGCATGATCATATATATCCTTATATATTCAAACTACTGCCCTCTGCTGAGCATTGCATTGGATGCTGGAGGCCCCATCCTGTAAGCAATTGCATTAAAGCACAGATATGAGCATTCTGGAGGTGTTTTTTTTTTTTTTTGGACATTACAATGGGGCAGCAATCAGAAACTTAATAAATATGACAGGCTGCCTGTGCCCAAGATTTGTTGAAAAGGAGAGAAATGAGCAGGAATGTGTGGGAGAGAATAATTGGGACTGAACATGATCACGATACGTTATGTATGTGTGTGTGCATACATATTTATCTATCTATGTATCTATACATATACTATATATATAGTGTCTGGTTTGTCTGGCTTAAAATCCAACCAAAGAAACCAAATGAGAGGCTCATTCACACATGTGCATATCTAGAAAAAGCAGGCAGAAAAGTCAACAATATACCATGATATACGTTCTGTCAAAAGCAAAGTGCTAACTGGACTGAGCAGCTGTCTTGGTGAGAGTGAAGCTTAAATGTCCTTAGCATGGGAAAAGAATGTGTTTTAAATTGGGTGTGGGATGAAGAGAACTGCTAAACCAACACAAAGAAAAGGGCAGGCAGCGTGAGACAAAACTCAGGGTTCTGAGATATTATCTCAAACAGGTTTAGTTTTTATTTTACTAGAATTTAGCAAGTATCCAATGAAATAATTATCTTTTGCATGATCATGATAGCGGGTTGGTGTGTGTGTGTACTCACGAATGAAAGCAACAGCATATGGTGTGTGTGTGACTATGGGTTTGGGTGCTGTGGTGATTGTATGGTGGTCAGAAGGACAACTTTGTGGAGTTGATTATTTCCTTTCACACTTACAAAAGTTCCAGGGATTGAACTCAGGTCTCTAGGTGGGAACATCTGGCCAGTCAGGAAAGGAATTTTCTGTATTACAAAATTTAAGTCAATGCAAATGATCACTATTTTCCCTGTCAAGCATGGCAAATGGGTGAATTCATCATTGCCACAAGAGTTATTTAAGGAATTGAAGATTAAACTAAGAGCTATAAGAAGCACTGCTTAGAAAGAGAAGTCTGTCGAGAATGACCACATTGACTCCAGAGCACTGGACACCAAGCCAGCTGATTCCAGAAGACCTGTGTATTGGTGGGCTTATGAGACCTTGAAATCTCACTGGACAGTGTTACTTTTAATTTCCCACACTGTAATATCCCTTCACAGGAAGAAAATGGTACTTAGAACCAGGGAAGAAATGTATGGAGTTGAAATTATGACAAATAAATCACAGTTGAGTAGTATTTACTTTATCTCCATTGGTCATATTTTCTAAGAAATGAGGACACCGGGGGTATTCCTCCTTTCAGAGTGGATATAAATAAGAATACTATATAAATGTTCAATATCAAAGTAGCGAGTGTATCGACAAATAAGGCCCTTGCCTCTGTGTTCTCTTGTCATGTTCAGTTGCAATTTGGGAAGAGAGGGTGTTTGTGCAGCAGATACACATTAATACGATGGTAGAAAGTGGGACAAGAGTTTGGAAGTGCAGAAATGGAAGAAAACAAGTGAAACACAGGGAGTGTGGGGTGAGGATGCTGAAATCAACAGAGAACCTGAAAACTTTCAGGGCCAAGATGACATTAGAGACATTTTTTTGTCAGCTGTTATTGATGATCCAGAACAAGCGTGCTGTGTTTTCCTCCTTAGATTCTTTTCTTCATTCTACCTTTCCAAAATGGCAAAATGAAATCATGCTTCGTTTCAAGGTTCTATTTGAGTCATGGTCATAACAGTCATGAATCTAAGGAGGCTTCAGAGCCCTCCTGCCTCCCTCTTATTGGCCCATCTACAGTGCACCACCCATTCTGGGAAGAGCAATCCACATACCCACAAGAACATTCCCAGGTCCTTTTAAGATTATTCCAAACTCTATTCACGGAAAAGACATTAACCAGATCCAGATTAAGTACATCATAATGTTACTTGCCTTGGCTTCCAAAGGGGTATGTTTTAACAACTGGGACACATACTAGCTGAATGATTCCACTAAAGGTCACCTCTCTAACCACCTGCATTACTGGATGTTAAAGCATAAAAACTGTCAAATTCTCAAATAATGGTATGGATTATAAAACTTCATACGTGTGTCTATAATTATCATTTTTAAAAGTATTAAGTACATTCAAAGTCATTAATCTAAAAAGCAAAGTTTCCTCTAAACAAGCATAGATAGAGGGATAGATAGATATAAACATATCTCCATAAATATATGGAGAGAGAGAGAGAGAGAGAGAGAGAGAGAGAGAGAGAGAGAGAGAGAGACAGAGAGAACTGAGAAGAACAAGTTCCACAAGGTGTTTTGAAATACTGTAGTCAGAGTAAGCTTTTCAAAGATGCCGACATTTTAGTCTCCAGGTGTTTTTACCATGTTATATCCTACACCAAGCAGGATTTAATATAGGCGGTGGGATTAAGGGTGCCACAATTGACTTTAAATTTTGAGTTGATCCTAAATTATCTTGGCAAATTCAATGCAATTACACGATCCATAAACAGGGAAGAAAGAGGTGGAGGATGCATTGCCAGAGAATGACCGAAGGAGGACTCCTGGCCATTGTAGTCTTTGCAATTGGTGACTGCAAGATCTGAGGAATCAGTTTTTTTTGCAGGAAGTTGAAAGAAATGGATTTTCTTTCTCTCTTTTAAATTAAATTTCTCAATTATTTTACACCTAGGCCACAGCTTCCTTTCCCTCCTCTCCTCCCACCCTCCCCACCTTCATCTCAGTATTACTATTCATCATGAAAGAAATGAAAACATTGCCTTTTGAAAACAAAGAGGTTGAAATAAGCAAACCATTGCCAGAATTATCATAAAATAACCCAGAATTTTCCTGCTGGAAAATTTAGAAGAAATTCTATGGATATCCATGCAATTCCACTGTTGTACAAAGGAAAATATTTGGATCCGGTTGGAGCATGAGTAGTTTAGTACATATGCAAAACCACGTTCCACAAAAGGCACAAGGGAGGCTGAGAGACATTCGTGTTTTCAATATTGAAATAATTGTTGTAAAAACATCATTGCGGCTTATGAATAAGTCAACTAGGTATTTTAAAACCCCAGCGCTATTATCTAAAACTCCCCTCAAAAGTATAGTGGCAGCCACATGACTCTGGAAAAACACACATATTATCTAAACTACATTAACAAATATATCTTATAACACAAGCATTTCCAATACAGACAGCAAGGAATCTGGATTGATAGTTGCATATTAAGTTCAGGACCTAAACTATTTACAGTAAAATCCTAAGAAACACCCAATGCTAGGACAAAATAATCCCTTTCTAACGGAAACTTTGTGATGACCAGTCAACATTATGTCATTTTTCAAGCATGTTCTGTGGTTTTGGTGATGAAAACACATTGGAGAATTAGCCGTGTCTTGAAAACTTAATACTTTTATGAGGATGTGCCCATTAGACTCCTCAGAAAACATTCCTTTGCAAGCAGATCAGAAATTCTTTTATCTTACACATTATTCACTCGGGGTTATTGTCTCATACGATGTTGGGCTTGCAATCATCAGCGATGTCCTATGAAGAAAAATAGATTGATTGCTACTCTCCAGCATCTTCATAAACCTTCTCTTCATGGTCCCAGCCTTGGAAATCAGTCTTCTCACGCTAAGACCCCTGCATTGCCTTGGGCTTTTGTAGACCTCTTTTCTGCATGAGGTGGTCTGAACTTCTCCCTCAGGGTTAGTTTCAGCTCAACTCTTTCCCCCGAAACTTCTCTTTGTCTTCCTTCCATCGTAGCAAATCTCCTCCTGTGACAAAGGGCTGGCGTCAACCTGCTGTCCCTTGTCTCAGAGGATAACTTCTTCCTTCTGGGAAAGCTACGGTCACATGATAGTGAAACTGCATGTTGTCTGCTCGCTTTTCAGCTCAGCTTTGGGTGTCTTGGGTTAGGGAATGATTCTAGGTCTTCCTATATAAACTGATGAATGAATGACCCGGTTTTCATGCGAGGGACACATCAGAATTTTGAAAGATACCGGTAACTCATCACATTAGCTACTTTTTCATGTGTGCTGAAACGCCTGAAGAAATCGCTTGCATGCAGAAAGGTTTGCGTCGACTCATCCTTACCCATACAATCAACCCATCCTGGCAGAGAAGGTCAGGAAGAATAAATTCGGTCCATGGTAGTGCGAGGGAGGTAGTGGACCCAGAGAGTAAAAGCAGAACTGGAAGTCGGTATAACCTTCAAAGGCCTACCCCTAATTTCCCACTTCTTTCAATCACGCCCCACTTTCTAAAGACTACCAGTCTCAAGATAGCACCACAATCAAGGGGATGGATGGTCAGTCCATGAGCTTGAGAGGATATTTCAGATTGCAAATGTAAACACCCACAAGTTTGGGCTAATTATTACTTGAATTGCATTTCGGGAAATAACACCATTGTATTAGGGGCACTTCATTAGGGTTTTGTCTTCAGAAGAGATTAGTGCGCTTATTACAGGACTCCAGTTAGTTCTCAAGAGAGGCAGTAGCTGTAAACTGTGTTCCCCTCATGTACTTGGCCTCTTGAGTCCATTACCATCTTTATATCAACTTTATTGTGTCCTAGCCAAGGGAGTACTTACTAGAGGCTGAGCAGTAAAGATTGTCAAAGCTTGAACGTTCAGCCCCCAGTACTGTAAGTAAATGTATTTTGTATAGAGTACCAGTCATTTTGTTACAGCAGTAGAAACCATAAAAACTCACTGAGAATCCTATCTTAGCAACATCTTATTAAAGAATTGGAAACATACTCCCTTGATTGCACGGCTGACTGAAAACTATGCTTCACCTACAAGTTACCATGCTAATTGTCTTTCTGAGTCTGGGTTACTTCACTCAATATGATGTTTTCAAGCTCCACCACTTTGCCTGCAAATTTCAAGATGTCATTTTTTTTCTGCCGTGAAGTATTCCATTGTGTAAATGTACCACATTTTCCTTATCCATTCTTTGGTCAAGGAGCATTTATGTTATTTCCAGGTTCTGGCTGTGACAAACAATGCTGCTATGAACATAGCCGATCACATGTTTTTGTGGCACGATTGATCATCTTTACTCATTCATAAGTGGCTTTTAAACAGAAAGCAAAGAAAACCAGCCTACAAATCACAATCCCAGAGTACCTGGACAACAATGAGGACCCTAAGAGAGACATACATGGATCTAATCTACATGGGAAGTAGATTAGAAAAAGACATGATCTCTTGAGTAAATTGGGAGCCTGGGGACCTTGGGGGTGGGTTGCAGGGGAGGGGAGAGGCAAGGAGGGGAGCAGAGAAAAATGTAGAGTTCAATAAAATTAATAAAAAAACAAATTACCATGAAGCAAAACTCCAGTAAGTTGAACCACGACAGAAAATTTTCTGTGTTTTCCTTCGTTGCTTCATTATTTTATTGCGCATGATGTACGACAATTTACAATTTCACTAGATAATTGCGTCATGACATAAATGTTAATGCAATTATTAAGCATACATTTGTAAATTTGATTGGGCTTTGCTGTGGTTTAATTTAGAACACACCACAATATGCTTACAGGGTTCTAAGGATTTTAGCTCATCAGTCTGTCTGATCCTATAACAAGTAGTCTTCAAACTGTCGATGACTTTTGTAGCATATAATCTGTCGTGTGCAGAGGATTGATGGTTTTCAAGAAGAATGATCCAGACAGAGAACAATTTGTAAAGGTGTTGAAGTAGGAATGGGGTTAGGAAGAATGTAATCAGAATGGTTGAGGGCTGGGAGAAACAGGAAGGAAGATGGCACCAGGAACTTTATCCCCTCTGGTCAGATCTTTCAGCTCTTACCACCCTGAAACTAAAGAATCATGAACACAAATTAAATTCCACATTTGAGAGTGCATATATAATATCTACCTTTTCTGACTGGAGTTTTGCAACTGGATTGCCCAGTTATATCCATTTTGATGCAAATTAGAAGATGCCATTCTCTTTTATGGTTTAATTTAATGCTCAAACATGTATTTAAAACAATAGCACAAAAGCAGACACAATCCAGAATAAATAAATCCTGCTGCTCCACATTATAGTGGTGATTACATTCATATAGCTGCCCAGAAAATTTTATTAAAGATTTTATAAAAATGTAATGTATAGGAGCTGAAATAATAAGCAAAAAAAAAAAATACAAGGAGCCCTGTCTTGTAGTAAATGCCTTTAATCACAGCACTTCGGAGGAGAGACAGGCAGATCTCTGAGATTTCAAGGTCAGCGTGACCCCTGTGGGGCATCTTGTCAGGGCTAATCCTCTTTATAAAGTCACATCATCAGTGCACACCATAGATATATGTTAAAATATCATATTGGACCCCATTTAACATGTATAATCATTCCTTTTCAACTGTAAGAAAAATTGATTTTTAAAATGTAGAAAGAGCAAAGATAAGAGTCTCTGTGAATTCAAGACAGGTTGGTCTACATAGCAAGTTCCAGAATACTCAGAGCTACCTAGTGAGATCCTGTCTCAAAGAAATAAACAAACAAAATACAAAGGTCTTTTTGTGTGTGTGTGACAGCTTAGAGTTTACCTGAGAAGAACTGGTTCCATCTGCTTTTCTACCGACGTCTTCTAGGACTGCGTCTTTAGTTCAACTGCAATCAGGACCCCTCACCAGAACTTTTATGAAGAAGGAGCGACCTGACTCTGTTCATTTTGGAGGTTTGAGCTCAGGGCAAATGAAATAGTCACTACCATCCTCAGCACACTTACCAGTCTCAGGGAGTGGGGGATCTGGTGATCAGGATGCAGAGTGGCCATTGTCACTTCAGTGCATCAGTCTGTGCTCAGCTGAAACCCGTTCATCCTCATCACCCACTGTCACGCATCCTGTGACTCCCCACTGTCCAAGGAGTTCTGAAGGGCAGTTCTGATGTCCCTCTTTGTGATGCTGAGGGGAGCTAGCCCTTGGTCACCGTTCTGATTGAAAATTCATCAGACTTAATCTCTCTGCTTATTCTCATCTGATGTTAATATTGTTTTTAGTTTTGAGAATATGATAATACGCTATATTTGTGTGAGGTCTAGAATAAATATGAAAATTCTGAGAAATTATGGCGTAGTGTGAATACTCTCTAAGAATTGATGTTGGAGGCTAGTGGGCAGCTTAGCCATTAAGAACACTGCTGTTCTTGCAGCAGACTGGAACTCCGCCTCTTGCCTACAATTAGGATGCTCACCACCACCTGGTACTCCAGCTTCACGGGATTCAAACCTCCCTCCTGGCTCCCACGGGCATCCATCACAGATGCATGCGCTCAATTACAATTTCTCTCTCTCTCTCTCTCTCTCTCTCTCTCTCTCTCTCTCTCTCTCACACACACACACACACACACACACACACACACACACGAGTGAAAAGAAATATTTAAAAAGTAATTTTCTCTTCATTGTCCTAGGAACTATGCTTTTGAAACATACATTTTATTTGCCTATAGTTTCACTAAATTTCATTTTATGTTTTTGTTGTATCTATCTATCTATCTATCTATCTATCTATCTATCTATCTATCTATCTATCTATCTATCTATCTATCTATCTATCTACTAGATTTGGCATCTGAAATTTTTCGTCTAAAAACACAGGCAGAGACTTCCCGAAATGCCTCAGACTCATTACACATTTGATTTTGAACACATTTTTGGTTCTCACAGGTCCAGAAATTTGTGACTGTTGCCACATTTTCACAACCTACGGCAGTCAGTCATAGGGGTGTGACCCATAGTCTAAAGGCTGTGTTGTGGTTATATTCTGTCAGAAGAAAAGAGAGAGGGCAAGTTTTTTTTTCCCATTTGTGGACCTCTGCTTCACTCTGCTAATTGTTTTCTTAGCTTTACAGAAGCTTTTTCATTTATGCAAAATCATTGGTCAACTCTTGATATTACTTTCAATACTATTAGAATCTATGAGATACATATAATTTATGACTGTTTCTTGAAGTGTTGTCTGTCAATAGGTGAACAAATACCAAA
>NC_022024.1:25242746-25266194 GCF_000317375.1 Microtus ochrogaster | reverse complement strand
GTTCAGGGGCAGATTATATAGAGATAGCCACGCCCCAGCCAAACCCACCAGAAACCACTCTCCTGCCATCAAGAACGCCTGGAGGTCTCGTGCTCAGAGCAGCTGTAGGCCAGGACTTAATTGGTCCCAACACAAAATATAATTCATTTAAAGCCTATCAGAAATAAAAGTACATCCCTCACTTCATAAAGAAAAGTTCTAAGGCATAAATAGATGCTAGATAAAAGAACACCCAAGATTCTAAAATTTAGTACATATACAGGTAATGTTTAAAGTTATCAAATGTCTTATTGTAAAGTTCTTTAATTACAGTTGATCTTTTTATTTGTATTTTTCTAATAACTTATTCATTTCCTTTATTTCAAGCCTGACACCTCCCAAAAACATTCTTACAATAATGATAATAGTACTAGTACTAATAAAGCTACATTTATAAATCTTTCAATTCTATTACTTACATACAAGAACAAAAACATTCTTCTTCCAATGGTTGCAATGAGCATAAAGCATTTATTACTATTTTTTCTAGCTAAGTGAGATAGTGACCAAGAAAATTAACATTCCTTGGGTCTCACTATTCAAATATGAAAAATATGACATGATCTCAGGTTTTTGTTTGTTCTTATGAGATCTCAGGCTAGAATCAAATTCACCATGTAGCTGAAGATGACCTGGAATTCCTGATCCTCCTGCCTCTTCCTTCAGAGTACTGAATTAACAGCTGTGTCATCACACTTCTTGTAACATCTGCTGCTGGGAGCTGAACCTAGGGCTTTATTAATGATAGGCAAACCTTTTACAAACTAAGCTCTGTATCAAGGTATTTCTAAAGGAAATTATTTATGCTGTGACAGCCCCTATTGAAATATATTATTCTAAGAGTTTTCATAAGTATGAGAAAATTAGTCTTTTTCATTAAAATACCCTATAGATACAACTAATATAACTAAGTAATTATAGAGGTAAGGAATGGAATACATTGCTCATTCGCTAATGCACACACAAGAAAGTGAATTGGAAAGATGTATCAAGCTGGGTCTTTGGAACAACCACAACTTTGGGTGACGTCCACCTTGGAAAAATGCCAGGAGCATGTGGTAACAGAATGAAGGATTAGTGAATTGTGATATTTTTAGGCTATATTTATGCTTTCTCAGTTTGTTTTTTTGGCTTTAAGCTATAGAATATTATCTGCAAGCAAAGTTTTGAGTGAGTTCCTGAGGGAAGTCCATAAATGAGAAACAGGTCAGACTTTGCTGAGTGGTTCCAGCTCTGAAGACCATAAAAGAGTCTCCTCAGCATGAGAATTGAAATGGAAAGTTCATGCTATCCCTTGTATCAAAATGTATGTGAAATATCGCTCATAATATAGAAATAAATTTAGCCTTTGGGCAAGAAGCAAGCGGGTCCAAGTTAATCAAGCATATAATCCCAGGAAAAGATTCAATTCTTTTGAATTTGCTCCTTTGTATTTTCCTGAGATCCTTTGTTTTGTTTGTGATTCATGAGTTTTTCACATGAGCACAACAGTTGGCTGAATACATCACACTGAGCTGCAGCCACACACGCAGAAGTCCAGAAGTTTGTAGTAGAAACATTCGCTCACCAAACTGCCTTGTGTGCAGCAGACTTAATTCTTAGGAGATTTGGTTCAGTTAAGTCTCTCTCTCTCTCTCTCTCTCTCTCTCTCTCCCCTACATAAGGTAGGGTAGGGTCTGTTCTGTCCACCTGTACTTCGTTAGAGAGCAGAGTGTTCACATGCCACACCACAAGAACGTACAGTGACATAACTCCATCCAGAGAATGGCGTGACTGGGCTGGTCCCCCACCCCCACCCCTCCTAAGCTCTTGTATCACTGAGAGTCTGGCAGCCAGTTCCACCCTGACAGAGTTCACAGCATATATTAGTGGATCCTTGTTCTCAGTGCGTCTGTTTAAGGAATTAACGGAAGCAGTGTCAAGAGCAAGGTAAGAGCTGTTTTTACTATAGCCCAGGGAATGCTGACTCTTTGGGACAGTATTTAATTTTAACAGGCACGGAAAAAGAAATCTAGACGATTTTTGCCAATTTGCTACTCAATGACAGTTTTGAACATTTATACTCACGTTTTACTTAATAGGCTTTCCTTCATTTATGGATCATTTCACAATGTGTGCTGAATTGATTGGCAAGGGGAATTTAAAATAGTCCAAGGTCACAATGAGAAAATAGTTAAAAGAGACATTCAAAAAAATACAGAATTTAAAATGCTAATTAGCTACATATGCTTATATTGTTGAAACCTAGAAATAGAGCAGAGAAAGGTCTCTGCTACCCGCATTCAACAGATTTTTCAATAAAATACGTTGTTACAGGTTACAATAAACATTCTGTGTTATAAAACATTTGCTGAATGACTCAGATACTTGTATGGATTCCTTCTTCATGTTCAGCTCATTTAAAGATTGTGGTTTGGGATGTACAGCTTAAGAATCATGTTTTAAAGAAATTCTGAGATATACTTTTCTTTTTCTGCAAAGAGTATTTCTTTTATGGTCACAGGTATTTGAAAAGTATGGGTGACAGTACGGTGTGACTTTTCCTTACAGTGGAGGCATTGTGTGTTTGCAGGTTCTCTTTGAATTCAGAGTGTTAGCTTTAACTTTGCCAAAACTGTGGAAGTAATTTTTATTACTATGCCCATTCAATTAAAAAGTCAAACCTCATAAACGAATCAATAAAACATTATGTATTGTTAATGTGTTGAAAGGTATGAGGAATTCCGTTACTGTGTTTTCCGTTCCTAGTTCTTGGCTGTGGGCAAATCCTGTCCACTAAGTTAAAAATCTTCCATCAGAATCAAGGGGGGAATCATTTAATAGCACTGTGACTATATCTGATCGTAGAATTTTAAGTGTTTCTTTTGCAAAATCTTCTTCAGTGTTTCATTTGATGAAGTCTCTTAGGATTCTAAGCTATATATTTGAAATGAATGGTCTCCCTGTGCCTACCCACTCCAAGCTACCTGATGCAAAAGCTTGTCTCAGACTGGTCACATAAAATACCACACAATGCCCTCGGTTTGAGTGTGACTTCCCTTCACCCAATTTCTCTCAGAGGAATACCAGCTTTTCTGGGGTGCATTCTATGACTCCCCACTTTTATATTCTAGCTTTTATTTTTTTTTATGTGAACTGGCAGCTTGTCTCTGAAAGTGGAAACACTGTTCCTCCTCCTCTTAGGGACAGGTTATGTGAAATTAACTACCATGAAATCTCAAATTTACACCCTCAGATTAATACCTTTTACACAGTTTGTGATGCCACCGTTGCAATTGCTATTGCTGCTGTTGTTGCTGCGTCTTCTTCCATCTCTCTTCTCTCCAATTCCACTCTGTGAGGACACTACAGTTTGGGTTAGCAAATCACATCACCTCATACTGTGACACAAAGAAGATGAGGTTACAATGTATTGAGAAAGCAGAAGAACTTAACCTGTAAGAGTTGAAAACAACCTTTTTCTGTAGCTGAGGTCCTTTTTGGTTTGGGTTTAAAAACCAAGACCATTTGACATTTTGCTGTTGGGTAAACATTTGTTCTTCTAAAATTAATTTACTAAGTACTAGCTCGACAGAACAGTTTTGCAGTGGATTTTAAAGCCTGGAATGTGGAGCTTCAGATAATGTAAATATCCATCTAAGTAATCACCACCCTGTGAAAGGAATGTGCCTGCTGCCTCTTTTGCTCCACGGGCAGCAAGAGTAGCTTTTCCTCAGGGAAAACCACAGATTGCCCCTGCTCCCAGTTAGGGTCTTCCTAATGAGGCATTTTAATGATGTTAATGGCAGAGTGCATTGAGGAATTTACAGTTTGTCTTTTAATTTTCATTTCTTCTGGTTTAGAGAAATGTTCTTAGGAAGGGTTCTAACACAGGAATCACCAGGCTCGAAGGGAGCCTTCTAATCAAGGGAGGGCCAAAACAAGGGCTAAAGTAATTATGTTAGCCATGACCAGAAGGGGGCGCATATGTGCATGCCTGAAAAGGGTTTCCTCCAAAGGTGTAAACACATCACACCCCTATTTTTACGCTTAAATGTAAAGGTTTAAATGACAGTAAAGACACTATTTTAAGTGGCATTAACAATGAAATGACAAGATGGTCTTTGTTAATGAATTCAACATGAATCAAACTTTTTCTTGGAATTATATTGTTTTTATAATAATCTGTTTCTGCTTTATTTAGGATTCAAAGCACTTCCTAAAAATGAATCTGTGTGCATTTGCTCTCGTTCTGGCATTAGTCAGTGTTGTCAGTGGCCAATACTATGATTACGATGCCCCTCTCTTCATGTACGGGCAACTATCACCCAACTGTGCACCAGAATGTAACTGTCCCCAGAGTTACCCAAGTGCCATGTACTGTGAAAATCTGAAGCTGAAAAGTGTCCCCATGGTGCCATCTGGCATCAAGTACCTTTACCTGGGTAATAACCAAATCGACCATATTGATGAGAAGGCGTTTGAGAATGTCACTGACCTGCAGTGGCTCATTCTGGACCACAACCTCCTAGAAAACTCCAAGATAAAAGGGAAAGTGTTCTCTAGGCTAAAACAATTGAAGAAGCTGCACATAAACCACAACAACCTGACAGAGTCAGTGGGTCCACTTCCAAAGTCCCTGCAAGACCTGCAGATGACTAACAATAAAATTAGCAAGCTGGGGTCCTTCGAAGGGCTGGCAAACCTGACCTCCATTCATCTTCAGTACAACCAGCTCAAAGAGGATGCTGTGTCAGCCTCTCTGAAAGGCCTGAAATCACTACTGTACCTCGACTTGAGCTTCAATCAGATTGCCAAGATTCCTAGTGGCCTCCCAGCATCTCTTCAAACTCTCTACCTAGACAATAATAAGATCAGCAGCATCCCCGAAGAGTATTTCAAGCGCTTCACGGGGTTACAGTACCTGCGTTTATCCCACAATCAACTGACGGATAGTGGAGTACCTGGAAACTCATTTAATATATCATCCCTTCTCGAACTAGATCTCTCTTATAATAAACTTAAAAGCATCCCAAATGTTAATGAAAACCTTGAAAATTATTACCTGGAGGTCAATGAACTCGAAAGTAAGTATAAAACTGCCCCTGTGTTTGATTGGTTTATCAAGAGTTAGAATATGTAAGCTTCACAATAGAATAAGGAGTAATTAAAAGAACAACATAATTCCCACTTGAAACTCTAGCTCAGTCACACATTGCTTCTTCCTAACCATTCCTCAGAGTTTCACGACCAAGAGCAGTTAAAGCCATAGAATTTTACACTAAATTTATAAGGATTTAATGTCCACACTGCTGTTTTATCTCTTAATATTTATCTATTATTTCTTAGTTTGTTCCCAGTGCAGATTTGTATGCTTCCTTTTTTATTTGGCAAGATTCAAGTGGGGAAAGGAGGACAAATTTCAGAAGTGATGCAGGAAGCAGAGACTCTCAAGCATCCCCCTGCTTGTCTGACTCAGATCACACATATATAATCCCATTGTCCCTAACCTCTTGAGATTCAATGTGCCATCCTACGAACCTGGCCAACATCACCACTCTTATCTAGTGTGGTGTGTGTGATCTTCACAGTGTTCTCATGAGGATTCTAAGAGAGCTGAAAAGTAGAGAGATGTTGCTTATTTCAAAAATCTATTTATTTAAAAAAATATCCTTTACTTTCATACCTTCTGTTCTCATGCTGCTGTATTTTTTTTTTTGTCTGTGATGGAGCTAGACTTGATCTGCATTGTGCAGACTTCCATCCTCTTAGGCTTAACTTCAGTTTAGAGAATATGAAATTAGACATGACATTAAAATATTCCATGTAATAGAATTCGGGATGGAAATGTATCAGTTCACCAATTTTGTGAAAAATCTAGGTGGGAAACACCATTTAAATCTGAAGCAATTATTTACAAAATGACCTTGTTGGTCTACTTAAATTGGTCTTGTTTATCTAATGAGAGCTTCAACCTTCTTGTTGCGATAAACACAGTTCTATCAGAAAAATTACATTGGATATTGTTACTACACTGCAATTTTTCCATAATTTTATGTAGCTCCTGGGTTGCATATTCTCATGAAGGAGACTGTGATTGCTAATGTAAACACCATGCTCTTTGTTATGTTTTTTAAAGCAATGCAAGGTTTGGAACAGGTTGACTGTGACATGATGCATAGTTCAGGTTATCACAATTCTGTTAGCAAAGTTACTTATAGCTCAAAGTTCACTATGTGATATGTCCTTTCACTTTTCCAAGTAATGCATTCAATTGTTAATTGCAAATATCTGAGTCTAAATCAGGTTCTTTATTGAACATTACATTTAATCACATCCTTTAAGCACATATAAAGGCATATCCTTCAATACATATGGAAAATTGGTTCTCAAACTCTCTTGCATCTCAAACACTAAAGTCCATTCTATAAATGCTGTAATAATTTCATGTAACTTTATGCAATCCTCCCTCCTACATTTAATCATCTATAAATTAATTATGACACTCACAAAATGAATCAATTAAAACTTTTTACATTATTCATATATGCAAATTTGAAAAGAGTTTGGCCTGTGGCTTATCTATCACATAGGAAGATGAGGAGCATCTTCTCCCAAAATACAAACCTCCAATATATAACCACAAGCAATTACCCCTTTTCCAGTCATGTGACTAAGAGTTAGATTAAATCAATCTTATCTTCTTCAAGTGAAATTATCTTAGAATGAGAAAAAAGTTCAAAAAAGAAAAAATCAGTATTTTTTGAGGGTATTATGTGTGTTGATATGCCATGAGGTGCTTTAAATACAACTTTATAATTTTAATGCAATTTACAGAAAGCAATACCTTGTATCAGACAGAGAGAGCAGCCAGAGTTCCAAGTTCCCAAGCTATGCAGCAGAGACAGCATCCAAACACAGGCAAAAAGTCATCTTTCTTTGCATCATAATTTCTCAGAGATGGGTATTAGAGAAAGACTATGGGGTTATCCTGAAATGCAACTCAAACATACATCATAAAAGAATGGAGTTCTTTTATGGAGAGTGTTTGAGTTTTATTCATTTTTGCCGAGCTAGAGTTTGAGAATAAAAGAAAATATCGATCTAAGGAGTGGAAAAGATGAAGTTCAAACTGACCAGGGTAAACAAATGTTATCCTAGTAAGTCTCTTGGTTTCTGTTAAAATATTAGAGAAGTCTTGGATTGTGACAACTTCTCAACCACCAAGGTACACTAGCTGCATATTCAATGATTTGGTTTATGTCTTGGAGTTTTGATTCTCTGCCATAGTGTGTGGTTAATGGAAAATTCCTCAGTGATCATGGAGTCAAGTCTATCATTTTCAGGCTTGAAATACCAAGAATGTGAATTTTTCATTGATGAGGTTATTCGTATAATTCATTTATACTCAGGTCAGGCTAGACATTTGAAGACCCTTCTGACTAATTCATACTAGCTGTATGCATTTCTAAAGCTTCTTATCAAAGTGAAATAAATTATGGTTTTTGAGACGTTTCGTTGAGCCTTCTGATTTATCCTATTTAGTATTTATTAAATATCACTGTGAACCTTTAGTAGCCTGAAATGTAAGTTCAGTAGTCTTTATTTCACAAATACATAGTAGAGATGGCTTTTTGAGGGACATCCTACCTAATCAGAAGTCAGTCATAGGGTATGTTCTTTAAATAATAATTTTAATATCGTAAAATGAAAAATGATTGCTCTTTTCTATTCCTTCATCCACAGAGTTTGATGTCAAGAGTTTCTGCAAGATACTGGGACCGCTATCTTACTCTAAGATCAAACATTTGCGCTTGGATGGCAATCCCCTCACCCAAAGCAGTCTGCCCCCTGACATGTATGAGTGTCTACGTGCAGCAAATGAAATCAACATAAATTAGCATCTTCTCATTACAGTTCATGGAAGTATGTTCTGGAGCAATACTTCATGTTTAGGTATTTCGGGGATGTCTGTAAAGTTTTCACAATATTCTTTTGTTGTTGCTATTACATTGTGGATTTTAATTAATGAAGGAAATGTTTTGTGAACATTTACCACTTTTTAATAAAGGATGAAAAGCAGGCCTATTTCATCATGAGAACAGACACACAAAAACATTGAACTTAGTTCTTTATTTGTAAATTTCATGTTTTCTAAAGCTCTATGTTCAAATCATATGAAGCCTCTTTACTGATCGCATGAAAATCAGTCAATCAGACTGATATTTATGATCCTTACATTTTAATTTAATGACCTCAAAAACAGAAAAGAAATATGCATGGATGTTTTTTATCCTAATGCAAATTATCTTGGTATGTCCAAATTTGTTTTGCTGAAATATAGATTCTATGGTTTGAAACCTGTAATTTTGAATTATAATAAAGAAAATTTATGAAACCACATCCACCTAAAGAAATCCATTTAGTACTGAACATTTGTATAGTCACTTAATGAGACTTTCCTTGAATTATTTTTCTCTGTCATGTGTTTCTGTTTGATTATTTGCATGTTATGATTAACAAGCTAATAGCAAAATAAAACATTGCAAATGGCATCATGGTATTAATTCTTGTGAAAAATTATGTCCTTTATGAAACACATAAAGGAATCTAGTCAGAGTCTAAGACATTCCTAGTTTGTAATATTTTACTTGTGAAATCATAGGATTTTCCACACTTTGACTAGTTCTAACATCCAGACACAATGAATTACTAAAACACTTTTATAAAATGCAGTTATATCTCACACATTCTTGGATATTGCTGATATTTTCATTCTTGTTTTTCTCAAGTATGTACATTGTTGACTCCATTGAAGGAAGGAAGGATGCAACATCTTAGCAGTCACTGTTAAATTTTTAAATGGGAATGGTGAGACACAAAGGACCAATAAATGTAAAATATTCTGAAAAGTATACTTTACAATAGAAGTTATTATGTCCTTAGCTCATTGTGCTTGGAATATAGGTATTGATTTCATACATCAGAAATAACAGATTTCAGTGGTTAATATTACATGGTTCCATGGTTGTTCACAAAAGACAATAGTAAAAAACACATTTAAGGAAAATAACCTTTTCTGCCCAATAAACATTAAAGACTTTGTTGTTGTTTACTGTCTTTCCATTTAGAAACTATACCATTATTTCAACATAATTAGATATTTTTATTTCTAGAGAACTCTGTACACTCAATCTTGATGATATTCACTCTCAAATCCCCATAGCCTTCCAGGTACATCCAATACACATAACCACACTTTATGAAATTTGTGGATTTGAGGTTTTTTTTTAAACTGAAAATAGATTTTTTTCATTCAGTATATTCTGTTCATGATTTCCCCATCCTTATCTCCTTCCAGATTCTCCCTATCTCCTCCCACATCAAACTCCATAGCTTATTTCTCTCTCTCTTTTAGAATACAAATGGGTAAATTAAAAAAAAGAACAAAGCAATCAAATTGTAAAATCAATAAAAACAAAACTAATATAAAGGCACATACACAATAAAGCATAAAATCACAGAATCAGAAACAAAAACACATAAATGAAATACCAGTAAGGTTTAAAACTCCTAAACTAAACATTATGATATCAAAATAAATATTAAAAGAAATAACATTAAGTTTGTTTTGTGTTGGCCATTTATGGTTGGGTATTGGACCAGCTCTACTGTGGTTTGTAGATCCAATGAGATGGCACTGGAGAAAACTATTTTTTCCTTTATGAATGTTTGCTGGTCAGAGACAACTTCTTGGTTAGGAATGGGGGCTCATGCCTACTTCTCCCTCTCAGTGTAACAAATGACTGCATAACATTCTTAACAAATGTTATGCAGTCAAAACTACACTCATCCAGTACCCACTGTATATGCCTCCTGTCCCCCAAAGGAAGTATGTCTTCAAAACATGGTGCTTTCATAGAACAAATTTAATGAAATTATTCCTTGTTCTGTCACTGAAGACTTATCTAATGAAGCTGGACTCACTAAGATTGGAATTGGAAGAATATTGTATAAGCTGACTATATACCTGTGAATGGAGACTTCACGCTCATTTCCCAGTCTCCCAGACCCAAATAATCACACCAAAACTATATTAATTACAATACTGTTTGACTAATGGCTAGGGAGTAGTTCTAGCTCGCTCTTACATCTTAAACTAACCCATTTCTATTAATCTGTTTATTTCCATGAGGCTGTGGCTTAAAGTTTCTGGCATCTTTCTCCTTCAGGAACTATACAGTGTCTCTCTGACTCTGCCTTCTTTCCTCCTCTGTTTCTGCTTAGATTTCCTGCCTTGCTATATTCTGTCCTGCCATAGGCCAAAGCAACTTCTTTATTTACCAATGGTAATAAAACATATTTACAGCATACTGAGGGGAATTCCACATCATGTACCTGCTAGCCCCATGTCTTTTCTTCATAGAATCAAGTTCAAGTTCTTTAAATTGTAATTGCTCAACTTCTTTCTTGATATAAGCATAAAAGTGCTTTTCCTCAATAAATCTATTTTGTAGAAGAAACAAAATTAAAATTTCTTACTTTTCCCATGAAATTTGTTTCTAGTTGTTGGAAACCTGTTCTAAGGTAGGAGAAAATGTGTCCTAAGTTCTTTATTCATATGTGTTCCATACATGAGCTTTATCTCTATGGAGTTTAGGAGCACTGTGTTGGTTGGAAGTGTGTCTACATCTATCAAAGCCCTAGGTCTACATTGGCCCAATGTATGATATTATTCTTAAGTCTAAAATATAAGACAATAACTTGAAACATCAATCCTCTTTGGAGTTGGGTTGAACTGACAAAGTGAAAATTAAAGTACAGAGAAATATTTCCATGTAGAAGGCTCTGGCAGAATTTACTAATCATGGCCTGGTTATTATCTTCTCAGTGCAGATCTGGACACAAACTCTGGCATTCTTCTCTTTTATGGCCCAGGTTTTGGCAGGTAGAAAAAAACCAGTCACTGACAATTGCATTCTTTCCTCATGGCCCTAAGAAGGATAGTGTTTTTCAAACTATCTGATGTCTACCAGCACAAAGGCCTCAAATAAAGAGCCCCAGCAAGGTACACAAAATAGCATTCAGCATCTCAAAACAACATCTCTGTGATTATTATCCCCACCATAATGACTCAGTATGGTCATTATGAGATAAAAAATTCTGATGTTCACAACATCCACAAATGAGACTAAAAATGTTTTTTTATATTCATACAGAGAAAATTTTCAATTTTTAAGAAATTACCACTGACCTAAATGCTAAGACTCTTCTAGGCAACTCTTCTTCAGAATTCAGGAGTCTTGTAGGAAAGATAGGTTTCAGGTTCATTTTGGTTGACTGTTCACCAAGATACCAAGAGAAAAGGATCAAAACAGGATGAATTTATGGTAGGAGAGTCTCTTAGATGGCTCAAACAATGGTGTTGATTTAATCTCTTTTGACATAAATTTCCCCAGGAATGGAGCAAATCTGATGCATAAGGATTTTTCTTCTCCTAAGTTGGATTTACTTAAACTCTTAACTGTGGTCCCTTAATTAAAAGGAAAGCAGAAAAATGAGAAAAGCCCCTCTTTGTTCTCAAGATGTCCATTTGAAAAATAGGCTTTTCTAGTGAAGGGGACTATAATATTCTCTGGTTTTGAGGTTTGAGAAGATCCCCAATGCTCTATTAAATGCGAGAAGATACATGAGTAACAGACCACTAAATGAAACAGAGGAATGCTGATTTCTTAGTTAAAAGTTCTTTTTGCTGGTAATAGCTAGGTTTTCAGAAATACTAGAGGGTTTTAAAGATTGAGTTTACAAAGAACTGAATTTCTTTGCTTATGGTCTTTTAAGTTTGAGATTCAGTATCTCCACAGCTATGGTTTTGGCATAATGATGGACTTAGATTTTCTTTTTGTTGGACGTACCCACAATACATTTATTCACAGTAAGAAAAAAATGGTTTTGATATTTAAAGGGCCTCCAAGTCTGCTTTAATATCAAAATTTGAAATGTAAAAAACCAAGAATAACACTAGCTATGTTGAAAATATATAAAGTGAATAGGAATGCATTTTAAAGATATCCAATGAATTATATTAATTTACTAACTTACACAGTGGCTCCTTTAAGAGAGGCCTTCCTGATTCAACATTAGCAGCAAAAAAAAATTGCACAGTTTCAAAATGGCAGATTCCTAGCTCATGCTAGTTGCACAAACAACTCTGACTCTTTTTGGAGGCTGAGCACTTGAATGGGTTTTTTGGGCAGCTTTGCAAGTTACTTGGTAGCAACATGAACCAACTGGTTACCAGAGTTGAGCTGGTGAGGATGCCTTACAGCCAGCAGTCTCAGGTGCAGTGAGTATGCCTCGGCCATGCTGAACTGGGCAGAACCAAAAGGCAAAACATTCTTAGTCCTAGCCAAGTCATTAAGCATTTTAAGAAATGGTCCTTATCAAAAAAGGATTACAGATATGCAGTCAAGACAAATTCAGATGGGAAGACCTCTGCCTACAGCACATTTAATAGATTTTTCTTAGTAGAAAATATGAGGTGGAAACACAATGCATGGAAAAAAAGCTAAAGTTTAGGTGACATGAGTGGATGAGTTCTTATGCATATTAATCATATTAATCTCAGTGTATAATCAGACACCTATGTGGTAGTTGCTTCTCTCAGGTTGGACGTGCCTAAATATTGACTACGTTGAATAAGCCTATTTATGCCTTGTGTCTTTAAAATCCATCTGGTATCCTGTGTACTGTCAAAATAATAAATGCTACATGACCTGAAGACTTCTGTGAGTCCTTAATGCTGTGGGATACAGTTGTATGAGCCGTTGTGTATTTCCAAGCCAATGCTTTCTTTCAAAAGTCTCTAAGATGCCTTCTAGAGGAATGAAACAGCTCCTGCTATGACTCATTTCATTATCCGTAACAATCTGCTTTTTTTTATCTACTGTTCAAAACTAGCCCATGATCTGTCATTGCTTTCTGAATCTGGCCAGGGTCCTCAGAGGTGAACACAGGAATATCAAAGGCCTTTGTGATGTGGTTCTAGTTGCCCTCTCTAGATATCTTTTTTGCCAGGCTTTCTAAGGTCAGTTGTGTACCACGTAAGATACTATTAATATCTGTCATCATAAAAGGAAAATTCTTTATTACAAGATTAAATTTCATTATCAGAATTGTTCATTCTAATAAACATTATTTGAGTGTACTTCTATATGTATTTTATTTAATTCTTTTAACAAACATTTTGTAACCTTCTTCCAAGCTCTGGGGATAGTTTCCTTTCTAGGGACACTTTCTGAATATGATTAACAAATCCTTACTCTCCCAAAGTTGATATTCTTAGCAGATTAAACACTCATTCTGTAAGACAAGCCATAAAAAGGAAGAGGTATAGGCGGTTATTTTATTGGATGACCGAGAAAGTGAATTACTTATAACAATGTTACATGTTTGATGTTTGAAATAAGGCAAGGGATATTTTCTTGTGTGTGCAATAACAATTAGTGAAAACAGATGTCATACGTTTGAAGGAAAGAGATGAACATTTTACGGGACGGTGTGCAGGGACATATGTTCTAATTATAATATGTTCTCAAAAACAGAAGAAGAAAAGACAAAAGAAATACTCTTTCTATAGTGTCTTCATTCAATATTTATAAAACAATTTACTACCGTCAAGGAGGAAATACCAATATATAGGGTCAGACATAGTTTGAGTGTTAACTCCCATTGTGACCACATCTCTATTTTGCAGCCTGAAGGTTTTTATTCAACAAGCTCTCACGACATTAACGGGTTCCAATATGCTTACAAGTCTGTCCACAAATTGCCCCTTTCAAGCCCTGACAAAGCACAGAGCTTGCTAGTGAGCTCTTCAGATGTGGTTGCTGACTGGAGTTAGTGCAAGGAAAGAGTGCTGGAGAAGAGCAAACTATGAAAGTCCATGAACAGGGCCTCTTCCACAACTCTAACAAGGTCCTTCCTTCACTCTCATTAACTTGAGACAAATACTTGAAATCAGTTTACCTCCTGGTTTCTATTAAATATATTTTTGGTGAAATTGGAAAAATTATATGTATTGATAATAGATAGCATGTACATACATATCTGCATATAAAATGTGTCATGGTTTAATCAAGTTAGTTAATACTCCTATCACCTCATATTCTTAGAAGCTTCTGTTCTGAGGACATTTTAGTTTACCATATTGACACTATTCAAGTATATTCTCTATCATTATTAACTACAGTTGCCATGTTCTGCAATAGGTCCCCATGCTTATTTATTCTTTCTATCTGGAAAGGTGACCCTTGTCTAATGTCGGATCTTGGAAGTCACTCTTCTGGTCTCTTTGTTCTTAAATTTTGCTTTGTCAGACTTGATAAATACCTGACACTTCACTTAATAGAATCTATTCCAGGTTCGTGCATTATATAACAGACTGCTGGATATCTCTGCTTTTTTAAGTTTAGCTACAATTTCACTATGTACCTTTGACTACTTTAAGAATCCCTGTGTCCATCATAGAACATCTGGATGCTATTATGAACAACACTGCAGCGAGCAAAGGAACAACAATATCCTGTGAAACACTAATTGCCATTCCTTTAGGTATTGAGGCACATTCCCAGAAGCGAGGTGGTTGGATCACGCATTAACTTTGCTCTTAATATTGAGGTATTTTTATACCATATCCCACAGTGAATTTGTTAATATTTATTCACATTTGCAGTATACAGGAGTTCCCTTCACTCTTGGTCTTCTTCAACATTTGTTCTTATTTATTTTTCTTCAAGTAAATATGGATCATGGTGACTTGAAAATACCATTGGCAAACATGAAGCTATTGAGGTACAGATAAAATTCACACATACACAAAATTTTGTGATTGCTGTTGTCGACCAACTTTTATTTTCTTGCTACTAACACTTAATGATATTAGAAATATGAGCATAGATTGAATAGTGAAATCACTCTTGTAATGACTGTATGTAGCATAGTTTTCCCCTGGGTATGCACAACACATGTTTGCTCACACCAGATAGTGAACCCACAGCAGAACAAAGTAATAATAATACTGAAGTCCAACTGGATGAAGGATTATTCAATAGTTTATTATTGAAGTTTTTAAGTTGTGAGCCTAAGATGTAGAGTTATATTTCTCCTTTTTTTTTGATGCAACTATAAAAGCAAAACAAAACAAGAAACACAAGAAACACAAAATTTAAATAATGCTTTTGGTAATGGGGTAGCCAACAGATGTATAGCACGTGGGTGAGAAAATGCTCAGGTCAATCTATATATAATGTTCTGCTTCTTAGACTCAGGGCCATACCTCCAAGCCCATCAGTAATACCTTAATGACTATTGACAAAGTGTACCTAAACTCTATTTCTCCTTGTCAATCTTGTTAGCCCACAAGGGTAAATTCAGTTAACCTGACCTGAGTAGCTTCAGAGTTTTCTAACAAGTCTTTCTCCTATCTTCCTAAATTCCATTGTGAGCTGAACATATTTCTCAAATATCTTTATTTGTAAGGTCAATCCTTTCTAACTCAGAAGCATGATATTTGGACAATTCTGTAGAAATAAGGTCCAGTCTAAAAAGTCTGAATTCTTAATTATCTGCAAAACAAAACAATACAAACAACAACAACAACAAAACAATGAAAAACAAATAAAACAACAACAAAGAAAAACAAAAAATGTTCTCATTCAGTTTAAAATTAGTCTGGAGCAGTACCTTTGGTAAATTAGCTTGTATCATGAATGCAGAATTATCAAAACTGAAAGAAATGACTGGACAATTTCTAAAGAACCTTCCTTTTAATTTCTCTCATCAACGAACAAAGCTTTTGACTCAGAGACTATCTTGTATTCCATTTTCCTTTTGGTATCCCATAGATTCCCGCTCTGCTTAAGTTTGTTCTTAAAGGCTACTATGTGTAGATAATGTTGAAGCCTGTGGACTTCATCTGTTTCCCTAATTGCTCATTACTAGTGCTTACTCTTCAAGTACCTCTGTCTCCCAGACAAATACAGACAGACACACCAGTCCTTTCTTACAAGGGCTGTGCATTTTGTTTCCAGGACCAGGGGCTCCTCCGTGCAGTCATTTATACTGGAATATGCCCAGATTTTATAGTCTTTACCCAGGATTGTCATCTTACTTGCCAAAAACTTCCCATCTGTCTCCTGTTTCTGTTGGTTGGCACTTCCCCAGCAGCCATCTGGGATAAATGTCTCATTTTAACTTTCTCCCCACCCCCCTCTTTCTTAATGGTCTTGTGTCCTGAGGAAAATCATCATAATTTTAGGTTTATTTTTCAACTTTCACTGTTATGAGAAAACAATGACTTTTATTTGCTCAAGACAGCAACTGCACGGTCTATGATTTCATGGCCATCTGGACATATGGAGATGTTCATGTGTCTTAGCCTTGAAAATGTCAATGTGATTGCTTTGCCAAGAATTGTTTAAAGAAGGATTTCAAAAAATGAAAACAATAGCAAAACAAATGGTATTTGCTAAACATTCTGGTCATGGCTTTTAAAAAAATCATGGTTTAGAAAATGTGAGATTCTGCTTGGAAAATGGCTGAGTGAATAAAGTGGCCGAGCCACAAGTATGAAAAAGTATGTTTGGAACTTCTGCACCCATCTGAAAGCTGGGTGATACATCACAGTGATACATACATACACAGTGATACATCAGTATCCCCAGCACTGGAGGAATGGAGGAAGGCAGAACTTCAAAACATGAAGCAGCCAGGGCAGCTGATTCTATGAGGTGCAATCTTACAATAAAACCAGAATGTGACAGAGCAAGGACATCATTGGTGACTTTTATTTACCACACATGCAGCCTCATAAACTTGTGTACAAGCATGAGAGAGAGAGAGAGAGAGAGATTAATTGACTAGTAAATACATATTCAGTATATCATCAGGAAAAAAAAAAACATAGCCAGGCACTGGTGGTGCATGCCTTTAATCCCAGCACTTGGGAGGCAGAGGTAGGCAGATTTCTGTGAGTTTGAGGCCAACCTGGTCTGCAAGAGCTAGTTTCCAGGACTGGCTCCAAAGCTACAGAGAAGCCTTGTCTCGAAATCCTCCCCCTCCAAAAAAAAAAAGAAAGAAAGAAAACATAATAAAGCATAAAACGATAGATCACTACATTGTCAGAGTCTGGTACATGTATTTATGTATATATGTTCTTGGTAATATTTTAAAAGACCCTTGAGAGAGGATTTCATGGAGATTGGGTTTAAGACAATTTCTGAGTCCTGGTTCAGGATCATTTTTCATGAAGGTCTTAGTCCTCACAGGCTAAATTTGCCTTTATGATAAGTATAGTTCTGGCTGTTGTAGGTTGTCCTTTCCTTCCAAAACCGATACAGACAAAAAAAAGTCCTATTTTTACCTTTATTTTCTCTATTTTACTACTTGAGTTATTAAGGTACAGGGATGACCAACTGAAATAAGTTACCTGAAAATAAACTTCCAGAGTGCCCGAATGTAACTCCTAAGTAATCGTAGACTATCGCAATGCAGCAGATCTATTCGGAAAATCTTGGTTTCAAACAGAGTTTCTTAGTTTGCTCTTATCTCTAGACTCTTAATCTCTCTCCAGGCACAAAAGCTAAGTGCACTTTGGTTTCATTTAGACTTCAAGAGACATTTCATAGCTATTTGTTACCATGATAAATGTCTCACACCCAGCATCAGAGAAGTCTTTCATTTTATACCTTTTTTTCCCTACACTGCATCCAATTTTCTATTCAGAAATGAAATTTTAGACAGCAGCTGTCTGCCTGGTTTCAGATAACTCTTCTGCTGTAGAAGTCCAATGCTTTCTTTGTTCCCCAAGTAAATGCACCCAGCATTTGCTGAGCTGATACTCATGTCCAGCAACATTGCTCAGTCTTCCTCATGAGAGGGAGGAAACACTTAGCTAAAGTAGAATCTATTGGTACTCTTCCCTTCCCTTGTTTGGAATGAGGACACAACTTGAAAAGCATTGGCTATACATTCTGCATGGAACCTTTGTCTCTAGCGGCTTCTTTTTGACAGTGTTCCTTTAATCCCTTCTGCTTTTCCTTCCCTTATTCCACAACCTCCTTTCCCTCTTCTTCTTTCTTCTCTTTCTTTGCTTTTCCCATCATTCTCTAACCTAGTTATATACAACATAAACTGTGGGGATAAACACAAAGAACACTGATAAAATAATTCAATTTTTGAAAAACAACACTTAAACAATTTATCCTAATCATAAACATTTGGACCTAAAAATTAGCACACATCTTGTCATCATGTTAATAATCACAGAGGTCAAAGGAGGCTTACTTTATCCCCACATAACAACTGATAAGTCTATGATCAAATAGTTAAATCATCCAACCAGAACAGATGAGGACAGTAACTTTTGCAGCTTATAGTTAAACTCTAATAAGTTTTATCCAAAGGACTTTTTCACATTTGGGGGATAAGGCAATGAAGTATTTGGTGGTTGAAATGTTAACTTGATCCTACCCCAAGACTGTTCAGAAACATCCCATAATAAGCAGGATATCATAGGCAGGGCATTATCATCTTAGATGCTTTTTATTTATTTTTTAATGAGAAACAGGTGTTAGTCCTTGTTTGCTACCTTCCTCCTGGTGACCCATTCATGCAGAAACTCTCTCTCCTACAATGCACATCCTCTTGGTGATTTACTCCTGCATAAAATCCTGCTCCTGAGCTGGACGGTGGTGGCGCACTCAGGAGGCAGAGGCAGGCTGATCTCTGTGGGTTTGAGGCCAGCCTGGTCTAGAAGAGCTAGTTCCAGGACAGAAACAAAAAAAAAAAAAGTCCTGCTCCTGCAATGCACTTCCTCCTGGTGACCCACTCTGCAGAATCTCCTGCTCCTGCAATGCACTTCCTCCTGGTGACCCACTCTGCAGAATCTCCTGCTCCTGCAATGCACTTCCTCCTGGTGACCCACTCTGCAGAATCTCCTGCTCCTGCAATGCACTTCATCCTGGTGATTCAGTCCTGCAGAACCTCCCACTCCTGGAATATATATCCCAGCTTCACATTAATATGGTTGGTTTTATTGGTAACTGAAGTCACCATAAAATGAGTCGGAGTGTCTTTCATTACTTATCATTATTATTTTTGTTCCCAAAGTGAATAAGGGTGAAGATTAACATTAAGATATGATAAGGACATGATCATCCTCTTACGTTGACCATTCTATATCCACTCTTTGGATACAGGCAATAGTAGAGTTAAAGGGAAATTAAATATCAAAAAAGCACAACAAATAAAAACCGATTGGTCAAAGTCAAATTCTTTATCTCATGTGCAGTTTATCATGTTCACCTTTAATTATAGGAAGGACTCTAACAGGCACCATCAAGATATATGAAGTAAGTTTGCATATTCTCTAAATGCATTACTTGATTGATGCTATCTTGTTAGATAATTTAGAATGCTGCTTTTTCGTTTCTCACAGGTATCACAAGACAATTAATAAATTTTGATAAGACAATATTACTAAAACGTGTGCCTTTTCCCCAAAAAGAAAAGCTACAAATAAAGTCAGGAAAGCCATACGTCTTTGAAAAACTATCTTAAAACTAGATAACAAGGGGTTTGGGAAATGGCTCAGTGGATAAAGCGCTTGATCAAAATTCAGGAGCAGATATCAGATTCCCAGAAGCAACTAGACCAGTTGTAGTGGGGGGCTGGGCGGTGGTGACACACACCTTTAATCCCAGCACTCCAGAAGCAGAGGCAGGTGGATCTCTGTGAGTTTGAGGCCAACCTGGTCTACTAGAGCTAGTTCCAGGATAGGCTTCAAAGCTACAGAGAAACCCTGTCTTGAATATATATGCCATATATATATGCCAGTTGTAGTGGTGTGCATCTGTCATCTTGTTGCCCTTACTGTGAGTAGGCGAGCTGGTGGGACGCGGGATGGGATCTTCAGAGCTTCCAGACTAGCTAGCCAGAAGTGCACAGCATCCAAGCACAGCTGCTACACACAGGTGGAAGGTGACCAGCAGAGCCTAAGATTGTTCTGAGCCCCCACAGTAACTGTCATGTACATATAACTGCGCAATACGTATCATACACAGGCACACAAACACGCACATTTAAAGAAAAAATAAAAAGACCAGGTTGCAAAGACAATCTAACTATTTGACATCCTGAAAAATTAGGTAGAGGAAACAAAAGTTCTTTTATGAAAAAGAAGAACAAAAACCTAAAATACTCAATAGAGCTGGGTTTGGGTTTGCTCTGCTTCATTTGTTTCTGTTTCACACATCTTAGCAACAAGTTAGAACATGAATCCTATGGAAGGGTGTTTTTCTTCATTTAGTCAACTGATTATCAAGAAATACAAAAAAAAAAAAACACCTTTGTGCTAGGTATGGGGGACATAAAGTCCTTCCTACATGAAACCATAATCTGCTAAATACGCCAGCCCATCTGCTGCGCTGGGCCAGTTGGAAAAAGAATGAAGTTTCCTCTGTCTATATCCAGGGAAATAAGCTCATGCAAACAAAGGTATGAGCAACATGGATTAATGGTAGCAACTAATTAGGCCTTTTTGTAATTTTGTTTATCCGTGTCCCCAGACACAGATGCAACACCGAAAACAGGGTTCCTGCCCTCACTAGGGCTGATGCTTTGTTTATAGGCTCCACCCAGAGCCTTTTAGCAGGGGACTGTTATGATAGATTCCATCTGGTAAAATCGCAAGGAAAAAAAAAACAGATTTTTTCATTTCAATCCCATATCAGCATTGCAGCCAACTGGCAACAGTGAGAACTCAAGATTTCTCCACTCCTTCTTTTCTCCCTCACAAGCCAGGGAAAGTAACAAATCTTAAAGGACTTTAGGGCTGCATTTCCAAGGTAAAGGGCAGTGCAATAATCATAGCGTTCCCCCAGCCCGAGCACCAGAAACTCTTCTCTAGGCAATGGCAGAAGGACTTTGAGCATTCTTATCCCAGGATCTACTCACCCAAGAAGCATAGAGAAAAAGAAAACGGTTAAAATCAAGGCTTGCAATTTAACAAAAACCTAAGCAAGTCTGTTCAGAGGTGTGTTTGGCTATTCTGAATCAGCCTACCCTGGAGCCTGGTTGAAGAGCAGATAGAAGGCTGAAATTCCTCTTGCCTTTACTAAATGAAACTTCTAAATTCTGGCATTAATAACACAAAATTTGATAAGCTCCCCGGATGAATTCAGATTTTTTTTACATCATATGAAAAATAATTAATTTTTTTACACTTTTTATTCATTTTACATACCATCCACAGTTCTTCCTGCATCCCCTCCTCCAACTCTCCCCATCACCTTCCCTGCAACCCATCCAGTCCTGAGAAAGGGTAAAGCCTCCCATGGGGAGTCAATAAAGTCTGGTACATTAAGTTGAGACAGGATCAAGCCCTCTCCCTCTCTGCATCAATGTTGAACAAGGCATCCCACTATAGGAAATGGGTTCCAAAGAGTCAACTCATGCACCAGGGATAGATCCTGGCCCCCCCGCTCTCAGGGGTCCCTCAAACAAACCAAGCTACACAACTGTGGCCCAGATGCAGAGGGCCTACATGGGTCCCATGCAGGTTTTCCCAGTCTAGAGACCTTGAATTCCCAGGCACTTGGGACAGCTGTCTGTGGATTTCCCAATCATGATCCTGATCCCTCTTGTCTATAATCCAGATTTTAAGACTCTCTGAGATAAAGGCATTGAAAGCACAGAGAGAAATCTAGAAAGGATGTTCATGTACTAAAAGCACTCCTTCTAATTAAAAACAGAAGATCTTACTGGAATGTTTGGGTTACCTTATCAAAGACACTCCTTGCAATCTGAGTTTAAGTGACCCTTCCTTTCTGTGAAAAAAACTTAAGTTAAGGATAAAAATGTTAAGATAGATGTTTAGAGTTACTTTGGGCCACTCTCCCCCAAATTCAAAGAATGCATGTGTTAAAATTAATGGGTTTCATTTCGCATTCAGGACATGAAAAATAAAATAATTCACTTACTTTTGCCTAAAGTTTATGGGGCTGAGCTGAAATCCTAGAAACGAGGAGGGAGGGGGTGTTTGCAGCTATGTAGCCAAGAGGCTAGAGGCTTCCTGGGAAGGTGAAGCTGAACTGAACAGTGAAATATTTGCAGTCTTCTGGCTGGAAACATTTAAAATACAGCTGCTGGCTCTGGAGAAATCTGTGAAACACATAGCAGGTCATGTGGCCAGTTCTTTCTAAAGCCCCGACACTTCAAATAAAACCAGTGGGGAAAACGCACAAGGGGGAAATAAATATTTGGTGGCACAGACTCCTGCCAGGTCTTTTCAGATTCCTCCAGAGTGGTTCGACTTTACAAGAATTCTTTTCTATAAAATGTGTAGGCTCGGTCAATTTCACTCTTGTAACCGCCCGCCCGTTTCTCTACTTTATTCTCTTCAGTGAAACTGCAAGCAGATAAAGAAAAACTGATGATGATGGGAAAGACACAAAAGCGAACAAAACAGCCACGCCATTTCCGTAGAGGCCTCTCTATCAATTACATGACGGAGCTCACCGCAAATTTCAGCCAAATGTGAAGAAAGTACTCTGAGTTTTTAGGAGCAGAAAAACTGTTTTGGAAAGCCAGGCTGCCTACCTTTCCCTTGGAGTGTTGAGTTTCCTTACGCAGAGGCCACTTCAAAGGCTCCAGCAGCCATTGGCTCCTGTGCTATCTCACCTGACATGGCTGGTCAGGTTTCTCTCCAGAAAGATTGGGAGTGTGTAAATTTATATTATATTTGATTTGGTATTGGATCTACCTAGAAGGTTCAGAAAGATAAAACGGTTTAGCACTTTCTCTTCTACTCAGACCCGCAAAGCCTGAAATAGAAAGAATGCTGAGGATAAGCCCGTCAGAATCAATAGTTCCAATTAAAACGGTGTGCTATGTAACAGCCGATGGGAGTTTCACAGGACGAACATCACAAATGACAAAACCCATGATTTGTAATGAATTTCAAGGAAAACTTTAATTGTGAAATATGACGAGGCTTAAAAAGTTAAGTACTGGGGATAGAGAGACGGTTCGGCAGTTCAGAAACTGCTCTTGCAAAGGACCTGAATTTGACTCCCAGCACCTACTCTGTGTGGCTGACAGTGACCTTTACTCCAGCTCCAGGAAGCGCTATCGCCCTTGTCTGTTTTGACCTGCCCAGGTGCTGCATTCAAGTTTATACACACGCGTGCGCGCAAGCACGCGCGCGCGCGCACACACACACACACACACACACACACACGCACACACCTTGCAAACAATAAAATTCAAATTTTTAAAAAGTAAAAATCGTATCAGAAAGGCTATGCTCTTAGCTCATGCAATATGCTAGCACGCTTTCACACTTGGCCATACAATTATTTCTCAATAGCC
>NC_022024.1:25239732-25242209 GCF_000317375.1 Microtus ochrogaster | reverse complement strand
TTTCTCTGTGGCTTTGGAGCCTGTCCTGGAACTAGCTCTGTAGACCAGGCTGGTCTCGAACTCACAGAGATCCGCCTGCCTCTGCCTCCCTTCGCTTACTCTTAACAGATGAAAATTCTAACAGATGAAAAGTCTATCAGTGACTATTATCATGTCACAAATCACTTAAAGCTAAGTGAGAAATGAGTCTGTGAAGTTCACTGTCTTCCCTGACCTTACTGACAGACTTGTTCAACCCCGCATCCTTTTCATTTGGCCCTTCTCTGTCGGAAAACTTGAATTAGATAGGTTGCTTATTCCTGTTTTTATGTTGTTTATTGACATAATGTGATCATAGTACATATAATTTAAAAAGAATAGTTAGGTTAAATTATATATAAAGTTACAGACATCTATTCACCCTAAGAGAGGTGTAAACTGACAATGAGATAGTTTTTATATCATTGACTTTCTTCTTTTTACTTACAAATGTCTTTCCCATTTTTTTCTTTATTTTGTATTCACCACAGTCCTTCCCACACCCCTCCTCCCACCCCTGCCTCCCTCCAATCCACCCCCACTCATTCCTCTTTAAACACTGGATATAGAACAAAGTCCTCAGGTTGAGACCTTCACAGCACAATTGCAGTCACTGTGTTTCTGTTTCCCTAATTTAGAGGGTAGAGCATCATCCCCAGAAATGCCAGTGCAGTTTATTCTGTAAAATTCAACAAATGAAATTCACAGTGTCTCTGGAATCCCCATTACTCTCCTGAAACCAAGCACAGAGGGAGAAACATCCATTTTATTTAATTAGTTCAAGAAATTAGAGTTATACACAAGGAAACTAGAATTTTATTGCATTTCTGTATTACATTTCATATTTGCACCTATTGTGGTCACGGAGAGCACCGAGCATTGGGCTTCTTCAAGGATTTTTAGATTATTTCTTTCTTAATTCCTCATCTAAGAATAGGCTTCTCTTAGTAGAAAAAGAACTAACATTTTATTCAAAATTATAAAAATGGAAGATAAAGAAACTATAACTATTTTAAAAGAAAATAAATAGGAAAATATAATATTCTTGCTGCTTTTCAATGATATTTTTTATCCTAAACTATAATAACTAAGAATACAGAGCAAAAAATTAGAGGAATAAATGGAATATTTATATCTATTATTTGTACATATATTAATTATCTAATAAATAAATAAAATATCTATAGAGACGCTGATTGCAGTGCTTAATTCTAGAGGGTAGACACATGATGTAGAATTGAAAATTTCTATTGCAATAAGGACAAATATGCAAGTCATTAATATTAAATAACTGTGGTTTTTTCATGACTCACTTTTATAAGACAAAAGGATTACAAACTGGAGTTTAAAATTGACAAAAGGAGTACAGATATATATATAGCTCAGCAGCGAGTGTTTGCCCAGTATAAACCAGTTCTGAATTCTATCCCTAGAACAACGAAATAAACATAGACATTAAGTTAGGAGGAGAGAGAATGCTTAAAACTCATCTAGCTTGGAAGGCACAGGTGTGAAGCAAACTGACTACATTTAATTCTTGTTGCTCTCAAAAGCACCGGTGATGTGCTGACAGTTCCAATCATTGAGAAAAAGAAAGGAAGACAGAAAGAAAAAAAGAAAGGGAGGGAAGGAAAGGGAGGGGGGGAGGGAGGAAAAAAGGAAGGAAGGAAGGAAGGAAGGAAGGAAGGAAGGAAGGAAGGAAGGAAGGAAGGAAGGAAGGAAAGAGGGAAGGAAGGAAGATATCAGGTGTCAAAGAAATTTCATTTCAGGAGATAGATAGGGAAAGAATCAGAAATTGTTTTAGTAGGAAGTGAGTCCATGTGTCCAGTAGTTTCCTACAAGAGCATAGAAAAATGTGCTTCCTGTAAATAGGGATAGGTGACATGGTAGAGCTTCGTGGCTGAAGAAGTGTGTGTCATGTGAACACATAAAGCAAAAGTTTGAGAAAGAATTATGAGAACTTCTGGCATTACAGTAAACTCAGAAAGCTGGAATCAGACAAGGGACATTGTAGCTGATGACCTCTGGGTATATGGTGAAGAGTTCTGGAGCAGTATTCCAAGAATAATCTATGAAGACGTTCCCCGTACCAATTCTACGTCACTCTTCTAATCAGGGAATGGTGTATTGCTTGATTAAAGACAGACACTTCAGGTGCTGGAGGGAAGGCTCAATAACTAGGTACTGAGGATCTAATCTTAGTCCCTAGAACTCACGTAAATCCGGGCACTGTGGACCACATGTGGCACATGCTTGCAATCTCCGTGCTGTCGTGGTGAGGTGGGAGGCAGAGACAGGAGAATCCCAGAAGTACACTGGACAGCTAGTCTGGTGTAGACTGCAGTGAACAACAATGGCATTCCTACATGGTAAAGGTAAAGGGCTGAACTGACATCCAAATGTGTCACCAGGCTGCCACATACAAGAAGTGTGTACACACACACACACACACACACACA
>NC_022024.1:25236927-25239562 GCF_000317375.1 Microtus ochrogaster | reverse complement strand
AGAGAGAGTTCATCTCTCCCAAGTCCAATATCTGGTTGTGCAGGTGGGGGATTTCCTTGATTACAGTCTTAGTGAGACTCAGCAGCTGGCACACATTTCTCCTCTCCCTGACCTCTTGTGACCAGGACAGAGCAAACACTTTCCAAGCAGTTTCTGGTTTTTAGATCAGATCCATCATCAGTGACCTCCTGTGCAAGCTATCAGCAAAACCCTCTGCTGCCAGTGATGATCAGCAGTGATGACAGAGTCCCACTAGCCTAATCAACTCAATTTCTCAGGAACTTCCTGTTTTCTGTGTGTTTCCAAGTCAAGTAATAAAAGCTGTGCTTCTTTTATGTTATTCCTTATAGTCTTCTTCAAAGAAATTCCATTTTGGTTAGAACAAACAGTTACCATTCTTCTATCCTAGAACCATGCTCATTGATGGTACTAAAAAACAACGTATTAACATCAGACGATAGGTCATGTATTGCTTAGATGCATAACTGAAGTATATAAAATTAAAACTGAAAATTAAATATGAATGAGAGTCTGGAAAATGAATTATACAGAAGAGAGGCGTCAACTGTTAATACTTGGCTTGAAGTTGAGGCTTTGAAGGACTTGATACAAGATTAAAGGCAGGTAGCTCTCAGTCTAAGAGTCTATGGAACTTCTGAGAAAAAAAGGGGGACAATGAAGGTTTAAGTCTCTAAATTTTCAGTTCAAATTTAGTAATTAGCTGGGTGGTGGTGGCTCACGCCTTTAATCCCAGCACTTGGGAGGCAGAGGCCGGTGGATCTCTATGAGTTCGAGGCCAGCCTGGTCTACAAGAGCTAGTTCCAAGACAGGCACCAAAGCTACAGAGAAACCCTGTCTTGAAAAATCCAAAAAAAATTAGTAATTAAAGTCTATTAACTTCATAAAATTATTTTTAAGTGTAAATCTTTTATTTCTTTTGCCGAGTGGTCAAGCTAAATCAAATGTGTTCCCTGATTTGGAGCGAAGATACTCTTCATCTTGTCGCTTAGCAAAGAGTTTAAGCATTGCTCTGGAACTCACTTCTAGAATTGTAATTACAATCATTTGATAGGATGCAGATGACTGGAGTGCGTATAACCCTCAACTCAAGTATTAAAAAGAAATACTTTCTTTCGGGCTTTCTTTCCTCAGTTTTCAACATTCTTCAGTGTACAGTGAAAGGCTGCAACCAACCAAAAGAGAAATCTTGGAATGAAAGCATTATTCTAAATAGGCAACAGAATTTAACTTTAGGTTACTGAATATTAGTATTGTCTGAGATGAGAAACTAGAGGGAATTGGATTGTTAGAGAAAACTGAATTTAGTCATAGGTATGTACTTAAATAATCTGTGTTTCATTTTTTTTTGAATCAAGGAGGTGGAGTCTGTTGTTCAACTTACCGCCCTTTCCCCTCAAAATATTTGATTGGACTAATATGGTATACGAAGCAGAATTTCTACTCTTCCCCAGTACATAATTAAAACCATAGACGTAAACGTTCTGGAATGAAGAAGAGGGCACTGTGTGTCAAAAAATTAACTCTTCCTGAGACCACAAGCACATGTTTTCAATTATTGTCTTAGCTTAGTCTCTTCCTAAAAGAACCAAGCATGATTTTATGAGAATAAATTGTGCCCTGAAGAATAAAGCTTAACTTTTAAGCACAACTAATCATGGGAAAGCAATCACTATAGAAATGATATCAAGTGTGAGACTTCCTCTGTTCAACTTCTATCTTTCTGATATGAACTTCTCAAGTTCTTGCAAGCACGGTTGGAATAAACCACCTGGCAGAAAGATTGATTTCTCATAAAGGCTCTATGGCTAAGGAAACAGAGACGGTTTCAAGTTGCTTCTTCTGGTGTGTAGAAACTCATGATAGTCAAAGTGTTGAGAATAAATGACTTCTGAATATCCGTTCCTACCTTGCATGCTGGCCTATCCCTCTCCAAAGCTCAGGGAACATCATGGAAGAATGGGCAAAAATATTGTGAGACTGGAGACTGGGGAGAGGGGCTATGAAATATTGTATTCTATATATGCCATGGTCATTGCATTCATGAACAGGAAGCAGCTTTGTTTAACCACACGAGATATGACAAACAACAAGAAGAAGACACATAAGTAAGAGGACATTAGACAGGAGGAATCAAAAGTGACTGCAAGTGGAAGGGGGCTAGGAGAGCAGAATGGCTGCTGAAGAGGATCACAGAACAGGCTACATATATAAGAAGTTGACAGCCGAGCGGTGGTGGCGCACGCCTTTAATCCCCGCACTTGAGAGGCAGAGGCAGGCGGATCTTTGTGAGTTCGAGACCAGCCTGGACTACAAGAGCTAGTTCCAGGACAGGCTCCAAAACCACAGAGAAACCCTGTCTCGAAAAAAAAAAAGAAGTTGACAAAAAGCAACCAGGAAAAAAAGACAAAATGAAATCTTATTTCCAGAAGTCAGAATTATCTACTATACCACTGTATAAAATAAAGATCATTGGTATCAAGGTTTCTTTTTCCATAGCCATGCAGAACATCTTCACATGTCAACGAGACTAGAATGTCAAGTTCTCTGTATGTTATAGCTGTTATCTTGGTGGTTTTGTGGGAATCCTAAGGCAGGTAAATCATTAATTCTTTTT
>NC_022024.1:25218241-25235967 GCF_000317375.1 Microtus ochrogaster | reverse complement strand
TGTGTGTGTGTGTGTGTGTGTGAAAGAAGAAGCTATTTCAAATATATACATACATATGAGCACACATGCATACATGTATACATACATACATATCATTAAAGAGCTCAACATCGTTGACAAAATAAAAGAACAGGTTAATTAAGTTTTAAGAATTTCCTCTGAATCTACTGTTTGGCAGTAGTACTCAGTGAACAATCTTACAAGATATTGGAGGCTTTCCCAAAGCCTAATTAGATGATAATTCCTCCTTTAACTTTTGTTCTATGTGTAGTCCAACCCATCACAGACCGTGGTACCTTGCACAAAGTGATAGCTCAGATAACGTCTTTCTGGTCTGTTCCAATCACCAAATTACCAGCGGCAATCTGCTTCTTTCAGCAATGTGATTTTACCATACTAAGCATGAACTATTTTGCCTTATTATTTTGACTTTGGTCAATACTTCGGTCTTCAGGAGTACCATCTGACATGACATCGTGTCAGGCAATTTACAGAGTAAATTGCATTAGCTGGAGACATAAATTAGAAACTCAGATGTTAGCAGCCATTTTGGCAATAAATACCGTAGAATGCAGCAAGTCTGCCAAGCCATTGATTTATAATAAATGTTCGGGGTTCTAAAAAGAGGAAAGACAACTCTCAAAGTGAAAACAAATTGCAGAACTATATTTTAATTGCCTTGAGAAGCACAGTTTCTGACTTTTGAAGGCAGCATGCCATTGCTGGTGAATGCTCTTCTGAGAAGCTGTTACTTTGAAGTGTCACATGACAAGAAATGTCTCTGGAGATTTTTGAGGTCAAATTTATTTTTTTATTTGTCAACCAGCAAATGAAATGATGTTCAAAGAGCATGTCATAGATGGTGGCATTATATGTGGGCATTGACAGGCATCAATAAGAGATTTATAATTCTGATTTTCCGTTCAAAGTCTCCCTATGTTCAGTGAATTAATTTTTCAAGAAACCAGGCCCTAGCAGTGGATGAGTGATAATTGGATATTTGACATCCATAAATGCATTATTGACTGATATGCCAAAAAGAGTTGCCTAGCAGACATAAATCAGTAAGTACAGAAAACACAGGGACATGGAAAAAAGTAGTTGCTGGTGCTTTTGCTGCCATCTTTTCTTAAGACACTTAGGATGGTGTGAGGGATTTCTCTAAATCAGAAGACTAAGAAGACTATAAATACAAAGTTGAGGGTGTTTTGCTGTGGTGCTATTGCTTGATTTGGGATGATCAGAACAAGCTGTTGGGTAAGAGGCTGAGGGTAGCAAGAATAGATCTAAGACTGGATGACCTCTTCTTAGCACCAGTGAAAAATACTGGAGCTGGATGGCATTTTCCTCACCTAGTGATGGAGCGATTGCCCTCTAAGAAATCTGTTTAGAAGTGTAGCAGGAAAGAGATTTACATTATCTGGGTTCTAAGTGGCCTGTCTTCTGATAATCTTAAGGAGTTCTGCTGTGAAGTCTCACTTTGTAAAAATAGACAGAATCTGAGAACTCAGAGCAAATAGTTCTGGTCACATCTCACAAAGGAACTTATGGAACGAGTTTTATTTGTATTTTGAAATCCAGTAATGAAAACCTTTGCTGAGTCCTGGAGCAACTGGCACCACTAGAGTAATAGATGACATGTTAGCATCTTAGAAATGACAGGGTAGGGGCTGGAGATATGGCTCAGTGGTCAAGAGCACTGACTGCTCTTCCAGAGGACCCGGGTTCAATTCCCAGCACCCACATGGCAGCTCACAACTGTCTGAAGATCCAATTCCAGGGGATCTGACACTTTCATACCAATGCACATAAAATAAAGTTAAATAAAGCATAAAAATATTTAAAAAAAAGAAAGAAATGACAGGGTCACTACAGTGTTTGGATTTATTTGAAAATCAGCATATAAAGTCACTTCACACAGGAAGGCTGAACTATGTTTTCTATTCATAATTATATATATGTATATATTATATACACAAATTTTTAAAATCTCTTCTTATTTTTCATATCAAACCCAGTTCCCACTCTCACCCTTTCTCTTGCTCTCCACACCTTCCTCCCCATCACACACCCTGTTCACTCTTCAGAGAGGGTAAGGCTTCCATAGAGAGTCAGCAAAGTCTGGCATATCATTTTGAGGCAGGACCAAGGCCCTTCCCCCTATATCTGGGCTGAGTAAGGTATCCCTCCCAAGAGAATGGGCTTCAAAAAGCCCATTCAAACACTAAGGATCAGTTCTGGTCCCACTGCCAGTGGCTTCACAGACTGTCCCAGCTACACAACCGTCACCCACATTCAGAGGGCCTAGTTTGGTCTTATGCAGATTCTCCTGTTGTGAGTCTGGGGTCAGTGAGTTGCCACTAGCTCCCGTCAGGTGTTTCTGTGGGTTTCCTCATCATGGTCTTCACCCTTTTGTTCATATTGCTCTTCACTCTCTTCAGCTGGAGTCTGGGTGCTCACCCCAGTGTTTAGTTGTGAATCTCTACATCTGCTTCCATCAGTTACTGAATGAAGATTCTATGATGACAATTAAAGTAGTCATCAATCTGAGTACAGGGGAAGGCCAGTTCAGGTACCCTGTCTTCTACTGCTTAAGGTCATTGCTGGATTCCTAGAAAGATCCCTAGTGCCAGGTTTCTTGATAGCCCTATAATGGCTCCCTCAATCTAGATATGTTTTTGCTTTTTCTGTCCTTCCTTCTTTTGGGCCTTCTTTTCCTTTCTTTTTTTTTTCCCCTTTTTCTTCTCCTCTCTCTTTTCTCTGCTATCCCTCCTCCCAATTTTTTCAAGAGAACTTGTCTATTTCTCTTTCCAAAAGGGATCCATGTATATCTTTCTTAGGTTTCTCTTTGTCACCTAGATTCTCTGGGGCCATGGACTATAGACTGGTTATCTTTTGTTTTATGTCTAATACCTACTTATGACATTACACATCCCTGAAGGTTGTAAGGGAAAATCCATATAACTGTCACTGCTACCAATGAAGCAGCTGTAATATTTCTTTGTCTCATATAGATCTTGACAGTGGTGGCTGGCCAAATTATCTTCAGTTTGCAAGAGCCGTAAAATTATTATGGAGTAGAAAGATACAGCCATGCACTGAAAATAACAGAACACTAAACCTAGTATGTCTGATTTGATTGATCTGCACATTTATAATACCCTGAACATTTTAAAATGTTGACATATTTAAATGTCATTGCCAGATGGATAGTTTTACCATTATAAATAGAGCATTTGTATTAGCCTTAAATTTTACATAAGGATACAAAGGAAAAGTGAAATAATTATTCATACTTATCCTTTCTGTCTTGCAGACAGACACACATATGTTGGAGTACTGGTATTGTTCCAAGACTAGTTAGAGATACTTGTTCAAGAGACATCGTAATATAAGGGAAGGCTGGGAGATTGAAATCATGTAGGAACTGGGTCTACATCAAGAAGAGCCCCAGGACATCAGACAGAAACTTGGAACTCTTAAAGGCTTGGAAATACCTCTTGCATTTTACATGGTGTCAAAAAGAAGAAACAGAGGCTTAAGATGCAGACGAAGGGAATTATTAAAAAGGAGGAGAAACTCAGGAGAGGATGATGTCTTCAAGTTACAGAGACATTTGCTTAAGTAGGTGCCTTGACACTATTTCAGGTCAAGTAAGTTAATCAGTAAATGAATACATGTGGAGATCACTGCTGATTTTGTCAAAGCAGTTTAGAGAAATGGCAACAAAGGAAACACGTTTGGTGAGATCAGAAGCAGAATGTTGAATGGAAAATACACGGGGGAAGTAAGTGGAATATGTTGATTTTCCTACTGAACTTATAGAAATATTTGGGTAATAAGTTTAGAAATGACTGAAATCAGTTTGCCTCAAAAAGAAAATTAGGGCTGCGTAGATTTGAACACCATATTTCACTTATGTCCCATAAATTTCGGGGGGGGGGACAAACAGGAAACACAGAGAATAAAAAAAAAACATAATGTGGAAAAGAGAAAGTTGGCATAAAAAAAGGTGTAAGAATAAAAAAAAACCCTAGACTGTTTTTAAAAAGTACATCCTCATTGTACTTGTAGGAATATGAAAAAATGTGTAAATCGTATTTTTTGTTTTATCTATAGCCATTAATACACATATTTTTTCTATTTGGATATATATATATATATATGTATATATATATATTGCTAATTTCAAAGACAAGCTAGCATTTCTATATTACTAAAAAGCCATCTAAACCTGTAAGATAGTCCAATGTTGTTGCGTGAATGATAAAACTGAATCCTAATTGACCTGTGTTAAGGCGACGGAGATGGGAGGACATGACCAGAAAGCTCCTTACCCAACTTCACTCTCTGACTTTGATATAACTCCTGTCAACAGTGGGTCATAGTCATTAAAGCCTTTCACTTCCAAATAACATGTATTTCTTTAAAAAAAAATGACTATAGTCAAGGATACAGCATGAAATAAAACATAGTTTTGTTTGCGTCCTCCCTCATTCGAGTTACCACTTTTTACCCTTGAATATGATAAATAGAAGAACTTAGCCTCAACATATGTTAAAGAAAAAAATTAATGCAGCAGATTGCCTTATAAGTCACTGAATGTAAAACATATGTTACAATATAGTAATAAAAGCCACCCCATTTTAATAATTACTTAAAGTTATTATTTAAGGAGTAGGGAGATGAGAGAAAATATAATTGATTCTGTGAAACAAAGGTGATTGCTATATTTAGTACATAAATCAACTATATAGTTACTCAAAAGAGAATTTTAACTTTTTTGTAATCTGTTTCTCTTAATAAAAACATTCCAGCATCTGTTTTATATCATGAATGAATAAAATATGTCCACATGAGCAGAATACATTGACCTTTACTTTTTGTGTTTAATTGTTTTAAAAGGTCGTTAAGAAAAAGAAATGTTTCAGAATCTCTTTTTTGTTTTAGTTACAACCGAAATTCTCCCCAGTTGCTGGTTGGTGGACCAGAGCTATACATCAGTGCATTTTAACGTCCCAGGAACTGTGAAGCAAGAGGGAAAATTGCCTTGAATATTAAAAACCATGCTTGAAATGAAAGGAAAATTTTCCTGCGCTGAACTTCATAGGTGACAAGGTGCTGCAATTGTTGGAGGGGTTGGAATTTGAGCCAACAGCGCATATATCTTAAAGAAGACTCTTAAAAACCCGACAGCAAAGATTGGGTCAATCCATTACTGTGAGGGGCAGTGACCAATAGAAAAGGAAGGAGAAGATCCAAGAAAGCTGAGGTAAGCTGTCCTGAGCTCTGTCAGAGTGGAAACAATACATCAAGAGGTCTTCATGGTGACCAGTCACCATACATTTCATTTTTTTCTCATTGGAGGTTTAACAGCATAAAGTCAAAACAAAAAGTTTTCTTTCTTTTATCACCCCCTCCCCCACCAACTTATTTTACCTAGCGTCAGACCAGCCACGGGACTCGACCAATTATTCCTGGAAAGCAAGGTAAACTCTTTTGTACTTTTTACAACTTTTGGTTTGGATATTCAGAGTTCTCATTCAAAAGATGCAGTGTTATATTTTCAATAACTAATTGCAAGTCTCCACTCTGAAAAGAAAAATGAGCTTGTCTCTGTTGGAAGCAGTCCAGAGAAGAATTCTGCAGTCAGAGGCAGTCTGACAGCTTGCAGAAGCAATTCTGAACTACTGAGAGGAATGAAAAACCAGCATTCCATTAATGGGTGATTTTATTTTATGTCCCTAGGAATCGGTAAAATGCATTCATGCTTATTATTGGTTGATTTAGCTAAATGCACATTGAGGAAACTGTAAATTTTATGTATGTATATGTAACACATGTTATAAGCTAACATTTAAAATAGGTACTATGCATCTATTTTTCCTCTGACAGTAGTTCTTTGTGAATATTATCTTTGGTGCTATTCAATGGATGAAAGTTTATTTCTTCTTAAAAGTATCATACATCAGAACCTATCAACTATATATTTGGTATATCTGTACTGGATATACAAATATAAGGGAATTTTTGACTTATGTTCTCAATAGTTTTTGTTCTTATCTGGATTAAATATGCCATAGGTAAAAAAACATATGTTGAAATGATATAACTGACATGTTAGCTCTATATAATCTGTCATATATGGTCATGAGCATATATATCCATTTGTACAAAAATAGAGACAGTCTATGTAAGTGAGATTATATATTATGTGAGAAATTAATAATTCTGCTTCCTGGCTGAACATTTTGATTTGATTCTGCACTTAAAGTTACACAAGCTCTTTTCCTAAAGTAAAGCTTACCTGAAAAATTCAGCAACAGAACCAGAGATGAATCACAAACTTTACTTCAGGTCCTAGAACCATCCTTCGCCATAAACTTCTAAATTGACCTTTGATCTCTATATTTCTTTGGTCTTAGGGCCAAAGAGCCTGGGAAATCACCTCCAAATGTTATTCTCATTTATGGGTTAAAAATAAAAGCACATACAGATGCACACCTCTTAGGAACAGCGCGCAGGCGTCTCTTCATTTATTAGAACACATTTTGTTCTCTTATACGCAACTACCGGTTCCAGTAAAGTTTCTCAAGTTAATAGCTTGAAATGGAAAAGCACTTAGAGTCTCTAAACTTCACTTTCCATTTCTCAGCTTTCACTATGACTCAGTTAAACCCAGATAGCTTTAGGACAGTGAATCTGTCTCGGTGTCTGTAAAGTCCTTTGCCTGTGCTTGGTTCTCAATAAATGTGAATTAATGGCTATGCATGGACTAGACGTTGATATTCTATTCTCAGCTTTAGCTTGAAGAAACAATGCTTTCTAGGTTGATTTTTTTGCCAGTATTTTAAAGGTCAATGGATGATCTAACACTTATGTTACTTACTCTGCAGGTACTAAAATGGCAATCTCAACCTGTTTGATGGTCTGGGTGTTCCTCATAGCAGAGACTGTGTGGACACAGAGAGTGAGGCAGGCCTATGAGGTACAGGACCCAGAGGTCTGGGATGTGCATGATGACTTCTATTGTCCTAGGGAATGTTTCTGTCCCCCGAGTTTCCCTACAGCCTTATACTGTGAGAACAGAGGTCTCACAGAAATCCCCATTATTCCTTCAAGAATCTGGTACCTCTACCTGGAAAACAACCAGATAGAAACCATACCTGAGAAACCATTTGAGAATGCCACCCAGTTAAGATGGATCAATTTAAATAAGAACAAAATAACCAACTATGGGATTGAGAAGGGGGCCCTGAGCCAGCTAAAGAAGCTTCTTTTCCTGTTTCTGGAAGACAACGAGCTGGAGGAGGTACCTTCTCCGTTGCCAAGAAGTTTGGAACAATTACAGTTAGCTAGAAATAAGGTATCCAGAATCCCTCAGGGGACCTTCAGTAACCTGGAAAACCTGACCCTTCTTGACCTGCAGCATAACAAACTTATAGATAATGCCTTTCAAAGAGATACCTTCAAGGGGCTTAAGAACCTCATGCAGCTTAACATGGCCAAGAATGCCCTGAGGAACATGCCGCCAAGATTACCAGCCAACACCATGCAACTGTTTCTGGACAACAACTCCATTGAAGCAATACCTGAAAATTACTTCAATGTGATTCCTAAAGTCGCCTTCCTGAGACTCAACCACAACAAACTATCTGATGCCGGCCTCCCATCCAGAGGTTTCGATGTGTCGTCCATTTTAGATCTTCAACTGTCTCACAATCAGCTCACAAACTTTCCCCGAATTAATGCAAACCTGCAGCACCTTCACCTCGATCACAACAAAATTAAAAGTAAGTAGCCATGAGGATATGCCTCTGCCCAAAATGCGCACCATGATGTTCGGTCTCTATCCCTTGTAAGCATAGCAATTGGGTCTTTACCCCCACCAACACACAACTCATGGGCTTTTAGAACTGACAAGTTATTTTCAATTTTCATTGCACAATTTTGGCGATCCAGCCAAATAAATGAAAATTCCCATATCTTCAGGTTCAGGATTGAAAACTGAATCTTAGTCATTTACACAGAACTTCTACATGTGGGAGAAAGGAAACACCTCTGTTTTCTTTGCTGAGGAGAGATTCTGGTATTTCTCCCTCTGTGGATAGACATCACTTACACCTTACCATGTCTCTCATGGTGGCCTTGAACACAAACCAGATCAACTTCCTGTCCCAGTGTATGAGTAGGGTTGTGGCACCATGCCTGGCAATCTGTGGGGTAAATTTGTTGAAGAAACTATGTAAAGCACAATTTCCTAAATGATATATAGAATAGGATATAAGGGATTACAGAAGGCTTGATGCCTGAACCTCCCTAAGTGTCATCATGACCACAAAGTCCAACGTAGAGTGGATTTCAGTGTGTGTATTATAGTGTCCCCCCACCCAAGATTTTCTGAGTCACTAGGTCATGGGTAGGACTTCTGACTCTCAACAAGTTCCCAGATTCTGGTCCTGATGCTGTGGGGAAACACACATAGATAACTACTACGGATGTTCAAGATTTTAGAGACTTGAAATGGTAGCAAGTGCCCTGGGAAGTGGTAATCATTGGGTCTTAGTGGCATATCCACAGTGAGGAAAATACTATTCTTTCTTGAAAATGGCTTTGGATATGGAGTGGAGAGTGGATAAGGGTGAAGTCTTTCAAAGCAAAGCTGCTATTGAGGGATGAAATGGTTACAAAAAGTAAATGTTTGCAAACATTTGAGATGAACTGTTCATAGTTATGTCAGGCTGTTTCGGGTGGTGAAACTAAGCAATTTCACATTCCAGGCTTGGGTACTGGTACACAGTCTAAGATTCATCTTCAATTCCAACGTAAGCATTTTGGGAGGATAACCATGGGGAGATTCTTTTGGGAAAGTTGTTCTTTAAAAATGCAGTCTAGAAGTGAGAGTTGATGAAAATGGATCGTAAAAAGAAAACCAGGTGTGTGTCGTGGGTTTATTATCATTCACTAATGACTCATTAAGTGTAGGATCACATGACCATTCCATTACAGCTTTACAACATCTTCCTGCTGGGCACTGGTTCGACATACAGATTTCTGTTTTCATTATTGTCACCATGTACTCGAGCCTAAAATTCTGGATCTGAATGGCATGCTGCCGCTCCAGTAGTTACTTTTTCCCCTTTGGTGAAGAAATGTACTGTTTAATACTCCAGTCAGAAGGAAGAGAAACAACGTAGAAAAACTGTTAGATGATTCTGTCTAGTTGAGCTAAACATCATTATGCCTAAGGAGGACACTGGGTTTGTTTTTCCTATTGAGAGGTAAGCTCCTATTGTAGATAAGGGGCATTTCTTATCTACAATAAAACCCCACAGATAAATGAGTGGGGACTTAATTTCAGGTGGTTCAACTTTCATAGACTTTTGTATGTGAGTTGCAGATGCTGGGAACTTGAGCTAAAGTCTTCCACAGTGAGAAGCCAGCACTGGGAGTAAGGTTGAGAAGTAAATCATTGTGTTCTCTCCTGAAATTTCACAGAGGGTTTCCAAAGGGTGCGAAATTCATTCCAATATTTCAATCAGTCTTATATATTAGCCTGTGTCAGACTCAACTGTGTTTGTGAATAATGGAAAGGATTCCCCCACCCCAGACATTTATGACCTGAGGCTTCTGAAGTGGAGCCTAACAGTTCAGGTCTGAAATCGTATCGTTGTTTCTTGATCACGGTTGGAGAAACTTGAGACCTACCAATAGCCTTGTGTGATGTTGGGAAGTTCAAACTGGAAACTCAAGCACAGGTGGGCAAGAGCAGCTGTCCAAAGACACAGAGTAACTGCACAGCCCAAACCAGGGAGAGGCTCCAGTCTCTCACCTTGAACAAAATGAAGCCATCTCTGCTCATTTCACACACTGAACCTAGTTTTGTTGACCATAATAGCAAATGTAGAAAGGGACTCCCTTTGTTGAGAATCATGGGATGAGGTGTCTATCAATCACATTGTGATATAACAGTTGTTAATGTATTCATTTCTTGCCACATATTCTAGCTGTTAGAAATGGTTTGCAAGAAAGAGAACTTTCATATGAAGAGCCCATTGAGATTGCCAGTCGGCTATCCTTTTGTGACTTTGGGAAAATATGCATTTTCTCTGAACATGATAGAGGCTTGAAGTTTAGCATAAAATATTCGTATGCTCCCATAAATTACTTCTGTACATTCTCTGAAAAAAATCCTACAATATAGAAAATGATTAAATTTATAACTCCTGTTTCTTTCTCATATTCCAATTATTCGGGTATACTAGATAAGATATATGGGAGAGATAAGGATATTAAATAAGGCACTGAATGAAACACAGTATCCCTGGTGGGCAAGGATCCCAAGTTAAAGAAAAGAGGCTGTCTGAGCCAACGTTTTATACAATACCAAGGTAGAAAGTGTAGTCATATTTTCTGGTAAAGTCTGTATGAGGATAAAATAATTATGTATGTGAAAAAATAAATATAACCACAAATCTGATTTACATATGTGAGCCACTGTTTATATCAAGCTAATTCACAAGATAATATAAGGTTTGAACAAAATAGCCATGATCCAAGCATAAAATCTCTTAAAATTCTATTGGGAATTTGTTTGCACTATTAGGAAATAGGGCAGAGATGGTCCCCAAGCTATGTAGGTATAGTGAGAAAAGAGCTCTTGTTCACTTTTGGACAAAAGCAGAATGCATGGAATCGTGCTTGAGATCATCTGATCCAAGCTTCTCTGAGTTTTGGGTAAGTAACAGCCCTTTCACTCTGGAGAACAATCTCAATGTGGCTGTTGGTGTCAGAAGCAAGGCACGTGCTCATTCTCCCATCAACAGTAGATAGAAAGGTTGATGCGGTATTTCCTGGCCTCAATCCCCTGTAATTAAACTATTAGCAGATGCCTTCTCTCCAACTAAGTATATTTATGTGGAGTGATCTATGACTTTAAGTATTATATTAGAATTATGATAAATACTTTATATAAATGTACCATATATTATTTGGAATATTTCAAGGTAGCATCACAGCATTTCATCCTTTCAAGAACTCTTCCAGCCGTCAGTCAACCCCCCTACCTTTGTACCAGGTCTACCTGCTGTCTCTGCCTTTAGTCCTCTGAATATGTTTCTCAGTTTGGCATAGTAAAGCAATTTTGACATTCTCCATCTCACCTGTAAACTTAGAAAATAACTGAGATATCTTATTTACCTTGGATCTATCACTGTTTTCAATAATATTTCCTGTTGTAAGAGGCCACCTGTTTGTTCCCAGCTGCTTACCCCCGAAATAATCACTCAGAATCTATTATCATTTGTAATACTTTTTGGCCAATCGCTTAAGTGTATTTCTATCTAGCTCTTATATCTAGAATTAACCTGTTTCCATTATTTTATATTTTACCATAAGGCTCATGGCCCACTAGCAACGTTCCAGCTGGGAGCTTGCTAGCTGGCATCTTTCCCCTCTGGTGGGTACATGGAGTCTCTTTACTCTGCCTTCTTTCTCCCAGCATTCAAATTAGTTTTCCCCACCTACCTCTACTCTACCCTATCACAGACAAAGACAGCGTCTCTATTCAGTAACCAATAAAAGCAACACATATATAGAAGGACTTCCTATACCAATTTCCTATGTAATATTCCATACTAAAATACAACAGGGCATAGAGTGAAAATACTGCACCTGTTATGTCAAATATTTTTCAGGATTTTTCTTATGAAACAGATATGTGTAAAACCTTATTGGACAATGGTTTGTATCTCTACAGCTTTCATTACATAAGGTCATTTGGTCCCTTAGAGCCACCACATTATTTTTTTCATCTTGACCCTTAGACTTTCTGGTGCTTCAATTTAATCATTCATGCTATCTTTCCCTCCACAGACGTGAACATGTCAGTAATATGTCCCACCACACTGCGTGCAGAACAGGACGCCTTCATTCACGGACCCCAGCTGAGCTACCTGCGCCTGGACGGAAATGAAATCAAGCCGCCAATCCCAATGGATTTAGTGACATGCTTCAAGCTGCTTCAGGCCTTCATTATATAAACAGCCGCCAAACACACACTGGATTAAGAGTAGATGCGTATGGTGTGGAATTTGGTTGTTTCTCCTAGGTTTAGGTCACAATCCACACTTACAATTGTCTTAACCACTATTGGCACCGGTGTAGCTTACTGTTTCCATTGGAAGATGCTTTGGTCAGTGGCATACAGGTGCCACTTGTATTCATTTGCTTTTCTCTGATTAACTAAACAGACACAGAGTTGAGGTAACTTCTCAACTCAAAGTTATTTTCATCTCTTTGCAGCTACTAATATCAAGTAAACTTTTTAATTGTTAAATATTCAAAATGATTTACTTGTCTATGACCAAGTTTATGTGTGCACGTAGTGTATATTTCCTATAAGCACAGCAATGAGACAGCAGTAGGAAGTTCTGAAAAAAATGAGAAACTAAATATGCTTTTGTGATAATTATCATGAACCTACTAGTCCAACGTCTCCAAATAGAAACATCTGGCCATTATAGCTAAACAACAGAGAAAGCAGAAAAAGATAGAGAGTTACAGTCAGAGAGAGAGAGACAGACAGAGACAGAGAGACAGAGAGAGAGATCTTTTAGTTACTTAGATTAAAGATGAAGTGTCAGACATTTGGGGTTAACTATAATTGGTTATATATGTCTTTCTTAGATCTAATACTCTATTCTCCAGGAACTGAAGCCCTAAATTTCATAACACAATTCTCATAGATACATAGTGTCTTAACAATGGAAATTCACACAAATTGCAAATTATTTAGTTCTTACTTTGCCCATGATTTTTTTTTGGATTTTCTAAATAAAAATATTGAATGTTTTCTAACAAAATGGAAGTGTGATATTTGCTTCAAGGACACTATTACTCACAAGTTACATTGGAACAGAGAAAGTATAATACTTATAAATATTCAAAATATCATGATTTGAAAACATATCTTAGGATATTTGAATGGTAACATTTGTAAGGAATCACATTCTATGTAAATGCAGGTATTCTAATATGACCATATCCTATTACCCACACTTTGGTTTCCTGCCATTTCTGTTACTAGCATTCACAGTAGTCTGAATGTTTTAAATGGAATATTCCAGAACTGAAGACATTATGAGTTTTAAGTTATGCACCATTTCTGAGAAGGGTCAGTTTCCACTGTTCTTCTGTAGCGCAGTAAGGAAGTGAGCCATCCTTTGTCCAGTGAATCATGCTGGAAACCCTACCCAGCCTTTAGTCACATAATAGCCATCTGAATTAAGAGACCTGCTGTCACCATATCATGATGTTCTTATCCAAATACCCTCTGTGTGTGCACCACAAGGCTTGCATCCTTCACCTTATTTCATCTCATGCCGTAGACATTGATGTCATCTCCAGTCTTTGCTACAGGAAGGTTGCAGTGTAATAATTTGAGAAAGGAATGATATCAAATCACGTATTCCTGTAGACTGCTATTATTATACACATGCTCTCTCTCTGCATTAGTTGTTAGTGTGAATCTCTTTCTGTGCTTAACTTACAAATTCAACTGTTCTACAGGTATGTATGTAATGAAGGACTGCAGACTTATGGTTTAGTGCTCTCCATGGTTTTAGCCATCCACTATGGTCTCCAAGTGCATATTTCACAGATAACACGTGAATACCTACCTACATAGATTTGCCCAGCGGTTTATCTTGAAGCAATTACTATTGTTTAAGTAGAGACTGGGTGAGAAAAGATACAAAAACATGGCTAATCTGAGGTCTCATTGTGAAATGTTCCTGCCAGACATTTGCAACTCTTTCCCTCCCTCATCCTCATTACTCTTCTTTGTCCCCCTCCCTCTGTCTCCCACACCCCCACTCTCTCTCCTCGTTCCACGCTCAGTATCTCTATCTTTTTTCCCATACCTTTCTTCCAGCCTGCCTTTCTTGTGTTATCTTCCTGTATTTATTTCAAGCATTTATTTGGCAGTGTGTGTGTGTGTGTGTGTGTGTGTGTGTGTGTGTGTGTGTCTGTAGGTGCCCATTCACCAGACCGCACTAAACAGGCAAGGTCAAATAGTGTATAACATGCAAATTAGTGCGATAACACAAAATCATGAAATATTTTACTTGTAACAAATGTTTGCATTCTACAAGTAATTAGTCATACTAATTTGATGAAGAATTTTCTAAATAGATAACGGCTAAGTAAACATATAAAGAATAAAAAGTACTTAATAACCAAGGTGGGAGAAAAGAATATTTCACATATGAAGATTGTGATCTTTGGATAAATTTAGGAATTAAGACATTTAATATGGGAAGGATTATGTTCTTCAGGAGTATTATCGTGTAGTTGTGAAGACTATCAAGCATAAAGCTAAAATTTCCAAGTTTACATCTCAACTTTGCCATTTACTCTTGGTCAGAATTTTCAAATTCTCTGTTCTTCAGTTTCTTTTCACCTGTCAAATGGCGACAAGAAATAACACCCCCTTATAATGAGGATCTAAGGGAGTGTAAATAATGGAAGAATCTAGAAACTCCCAGTACCTGGCAAATGCTTTATGATTTATCTGAACTATTGTGTGACATTTGAGGGAACCTACGATTGCATGTGAAGAAATCAGCTAGGATTTTACTCCTTTATACTTGTTCAAATTAAAAGAAAACAAACATGATTTAGAATATAGGAGGAGAGTGGTGTTAGATATAGCATCATACAGATTTGAGAACACCTGGAGGCACAACTGGCAGAAGTTGGTGATGGTTTTACAGAGGGAACTTAGAGGAAGGCAGATATTAATATCTTTGTCTCAAATAATAAGGTTCATGACAACACATTTACCCCCCAGAGAGATATATGCAGAGATCATTTCTTTTCAGGCAGCTTGAAATTGCTTTTATCCTAAACAACAGTTAAATCTAAGAAGAGATCTGCAAGGGAGATGGTGTTGACATTTTCTAGAGTTTTAAAAATATATCTGATGATTTTGGAATAACTCTGCATTGAAATATTTATAGAGTGCAGTTGGTTGGGGGCGGATGCTGGTGATACAGACATCATTCCAAGGACTGACCAAGGGAAGGTTGAGTAATCTCTATGTCAGCAATTTCTAAATATATGTCAAAGTTTCATGGTGGTCTCACTTCTGATGTCAATACATGTGACCACCAAGAGAAAAAATCACAGAGCATTAATTCGGAGCATCAAGCTAAACCATTTTGAAACTAAAGGTCTTAATGAATGCTTATTTATTTTTTAATTTAAGACACAAAATAAAGCATATTGCTGCATTCTATGCTTTTCCCGTGTAAGTAGCATGGACTTAGCACAATACACAAGGAGGAAAGGCACCAACAAACAGCAACAGTAAGAAAGACACAATAATAGAATGGCAATGAATGTTAAGATTATTATGTTAAATAATATATGTGTCTAGGAGAGGTATGTTGTAATCCCAGCCTTTGGGACATCAAATCAGGAGAATCCGAAGTTCAACACTTTAATCACAGCCACTAAGATTGTCTATTTAGAAAGAACAAAGATTGTTTTTTTTTAACTAAAACAACTCTGAGGGATTTAGAAGCTATGTCAGTAACCAGACTCAAAGACCAACTGTGGGAACAAAGTTTATCCTGGGGTACTCACCTACAAGTGTCAGAGACCAGAGACAGATATCAATATGGATATTACTGTCAAATATGAATATCCGATTAACATATAAACATATGAGGAGACATTTTAGATTCGAAAGCTCTAAGAGCTACCATGTCTGGGGATGGAAAGCTTATAGAACTATGAACACGTTTTAATTTTCTGAAGTTAAAAATACCACAGAGATTTTGCAACTCCCAAACTAATGCAAAGGAATGATAAAAATCAGAGTATTTGTGGAGCCAAGAGGGAGCACAGAGCAGAAAGCTTAGCAATGCATCAGAAGCTTTTTAGGAGAAGCATGTGACGTTGTGATTATAAACTGCTCTGGTGAAAATGATGACATTTCTAATTAGCCAGTGCTATTTACCATAGCTCCGATCTTTGTCAAGTTCCTGTTGGATTCTAGGCACTGGACTCTCATCTATGAAACAGGGAGCAGTATCATCTATCTTTCCGATCGAGACAACAGATGTTGATCTTTTTTTTTTTTTTTACTGATGTGTGGAAAGCACCCAATAAACAGTAAGTCAGAATTTTATTATGTGCTGGCACTCAGATGTGAAATTTTAAGGATTTTCCTTTCCAAATAAGAGCACTGTACAAAATCAGAATGGGGGAGAGAAAGGGGTTCAAACTGATTGAAATTAAAGGCTTAAAATTTTGATGAAGGGAAGATTGAAGGGCGATTAAAGCTGTGGAGCTGGAGGACAATGAGGTTTTGTTGGATCATGAAAGCAATTCACTGAGCAGAGAACAGACCGAGGGCTCTGTGGAATTAAATACAGGTTGATGGAGATTGTGGTACATACAAGCCAGAAGAAAAGCTATTTGAGCCTTAGATACTATAATTTGCAAAGTTTTAAATGGCCCAAGGCTAAGAAATGAAAAGGAGATCAGAGAAAATAAAATTCTAGAGGTTAGAAGATCAAGCAAGCAAACTGTGCATAAGAATCTGATACAAGTTCTCCAAGGAAAGATCAGGATAAAATGATGATTTTTTTTAAAATAACACTAATAGTTTCTGTACCTTGTAGTTACCTACCATTTACCTGATAAACGATGAGTAAAAATTCAGCTTGACTAGTCTGGCCTCAGAACTCCAGCTTCTGAGCAGGAGGTACGCTATATATCCCTTCTAATAAAATACTGTCATCTGTATTTTAAATAAAATACAGGGTTTTTTTTTCCTGGAAAGTGTAGGTTGAACCAATGAAACCCCAATCACTACCAGCTGTGCAGACCTTCCGTGGGGTTATTTTTCAAGGTTCCTAGAGCCATATAATAATACACATTATTGTCACTGCTTTTGACTGCCTACCAAAACACAAAGGAAAGAAATTATTACTGACGACCCTTAAGCATTTGTTCATAAGTGTGGTAATTTGAAGGAGAACGGTCCAATAGGCTCAGAGATTTGAATAGTTAGGGAGAACAGTGCAAGACAAAGATAATCAAAATGAACGGTATGAGAAATTTTCAAGAATCAATAAAACTATTATATTTAAAAGTTGTGCAAGTTAAAAGTTTAGGACTCATTCATTATGCTAATCATACTGGCATTTAATTTGTGGGTCTTAAATTAAAACAAAATGCATTCAGCACAATCTATTGGAGTTAAATTACAGGGTAATATTGAATCCTTTTAATCATGATTATCCTAATAATAAATAAATTAATGTAAATACAAAGAAAAGGAAATATCACCTAATTACTCTAAAGCAATATGTATCTGCAACCGATTACTAAAATACCAGTCTTAACTGTATACTTTTGGTCAGATTTTGAAAAATGTTTGAAGGATTGCCTATATTTAGAAGTAATTTATGATTCAGGAAAGGAGCAATATGTTTTATTTGCCAAAAGGGCTCTAGAAATATACTCTTTATGCATCTTAGATAGTAAGATATCTTGGTGAGTTTTTTATTTTAGCCATTCTGACAGGTGTAAGATGATATCTCAAAGTTGTTTTGATTTGCATTTCCCTGATCGCTAGGGAGGTTGAGCATGACCTTAAGTGTCTTTTGGCCATTTGAACTTCCTCTGCTGAGAATTCTCTGTTCATTTCAGTG
>NC_022024.1:25204019-25216286 GCF_000317375.1 Microtus ochrogaster | reverse complement strand
ATATGAGGTACATATTTATATATAGGAGGATTTATTGGAATGACTTACAGGCTGTAGCCTAATTCAATAACAGCTACCTATTATAGGAAAGGCCAAGAATCCATTCGTTTCTTAGTCCACTTTCTAGATATCAGTCTGAGTTGGTCTTAGGTATACACTGGAGTCCCAGTGAAATAGGCTCCAATGGCAGTGTAGAAATTGACTTGTTAGCAAAGTTATATCAAGTAGGACAAGAGCAAAGGCTCCTGTTTTTCATGTGTTTATATAGGCTTCCAGCAGATGGTATGGCCCAGATGAGAGGTGCATTTTCCCAACCCAAATGATTTAGAATAAATCTGTGTTTTCCTAATTCAGGATCAGAATTAAATGTGTGTCTTTTCCTACTTCAAATAATCTGCATTAATGGTGGGTATTTTGCTGTTGCTTGTTTGGTTTTTTTCATAAGGTTATAGATTAGAAGTGGATTGCCCTACTTCAAATTAAACAATAAAAATGGTGTGCCCTCCATTTTGGGGTTTTAGTAAATTCCAGTTGTAGTTAAGTTGAGAACTAGGAATAGCCAACACAGTGAATTTGGGACCAGACAAAACTACATAGTGACTCTCTGCATGAAATATACACGGAAATATATTTATATATAATCAAAATCTTATATGCACATTTAATACAGAATTAAAAAGCTGCAGGCTCTTTTGTTTAAATTCCCATTTATTGTTCTAGTTTTAAAATATCCCTTTTCACTGACATTCAGCTGAGCAAACAAAATCGAAGTACAGAAAGGGACTCTTTGAGGTTTTAAAGGTTTCAGAAGACAAGTCAAAAAATTTCCTGGAGAAAGATCAGAACAGTAAAATGACTAGCAGGAATTCTTATTATTGTCTTGTTTTTCGCTTTGGCAGAAACTGTCAGGAAAGTTATAGACAATATACAATAGGGTGTCAGTGTTTGATTCCAATGAGGGGAAAAAAAAACCTGCCATATGTTACATTTTCAGGCCCCTTTGCTTGCATTCAAAGGAAAGATTCAAAGCTGTTGGGCACAGCCATTGCAGACTGGCATCACTATATACTTGTAGATGTAGAGATCCTCCCTTAGAGCAATAGAAAGAGACGGACCAACAAGATTTCTGTGTAAGACATGTTACTTCTGAAAATTCAGATCACACGCTGTCCTTAAAGCAGTCTGAGGACAAAAGCACAAGAAACTGAATTACTTCAGATTGAAGATGGGAAGGTTATCAAGAAGAGGCTCGGGGTATGGCATCAGATACAAATGTACCTACCCCAAAGCTTGAAATGCAGATTTCCTGATTTTTACAGGAATGGCCATTATCCTCTGTTTCAGAAATGCATAAGAGAGTTAGCATTTTCCATCTTCTCAAAAGTAAGCAAATTAAAAGAGAGGATCTAGCCATGGTGCAGGAGGCAGCTAGCCAGACACCCCTTCCAAACCACCTTATAGGGAGTAGGTGCAGCCTTGTTGGAAGTGTGTTTCTGGGGCCAGGCTTTGAGACTTCAGAAGTTCAAACCAGGTCTAATGGCTCACACTTCTCTTCCTGCTGCCTGCAGATCCTAACACAGAACTTTCAGTGACCTCTTTAGCACCATCTCTGCCTGCATTCCACCATGCTTCCTGCCATGATAAGAGACTAAGTGTCTGAACCCAATTACATGTTTTCTTTTATAAGTGTCATTCAGGTCATGGTGTCCCTTTAAAATAATAAAACCTTATCTAAGACAGTAACAAAAGGAATTAAAACCTTTATCGAAGAGACCACATACAGTATTATGTGCTCCTGTTGCGGATATTCAAGCTTTGAGAGCCACACCCTATTAAGACTAAAGCAACAACTCTGTGTTAGGGTTCTCGGGGAGATGCCATTAGCTAACACCTTCATCATTGGCTTAGAGCCACAAAGGCAGTGGAAGGGAATCTTTCTTAAGTCAATTACTCAGTCATAAGTATTTTGTTTATGCAAAATACCATATGAACATGTAATTGTCTCATTTTCATACCCCATTTATTGTTAAATATATGTATAAATAATGGATTGCATTCATATTTCCCTTCCTGTTTGACAGTCCAACCATTGGTCTACCAACTTTTAATACTCACTTATGCTGGCAGTTTAGAATTTCATAGCTTTGAAGATACTTTGATAGCATTAGTTGCTGCAGCTTTAAGACCAATTCCATTGGTTTTTAAAAAGGGTTTAGAATGCAGGACATTTTAGAGAAAGAGAAACCTACTGATTCTGAATATATTTAGCTCTCAGTCATCAGACCTCAAAACATGCATGTCATTAAATATAAGAAAATATAATTTCAACTAGAAACAAAATTAATCATTAAAATGTTGTCTATATCACTTCATTGCTCCCAAAATGACTTCTTTTATGGGTGGAATCTCAGAACTTTACAAAGAATGGTGATCGTATCAATTCTCAATTTTCAGCGAAATTAAATGACAAAGATAGTTCAACAATTTCTAAGTTATTTGAAACAATCACTGGTTCCAAGGAATAATTCCAAATGTTTGCTGAAAGATCTCAGCGGAATAAAATGAGTACTGCCACATCAAAGCCCTGACATCTGCAAAAAGCAGCTGTGACTAAGGACCCTGAAGGCAATGAATTAATATTCAGCTATTCTGAAATGAAGTTATGAAATTGAGAGTGCTCAAAAATATAATAAGCTCATAGCCATCTAAAATGACCTTTACAGACACCATGCAAATATATGCCAATCAGCTTTGTAATTAAAAGCTACAGAATTAGTTCTGTGAGTCCATGCCAAAAGTATGTCACCATTCTGTTAAATTTAAATTGTGCAGCATGGTAAATGAGGATGAATATTCGCAAATGTTGTCCCATTTAGCGTAGCCCCCTCTACATACATACAGAGTACACGCGCACATATAAATACACACATGCACACACACACACAAATACACACATGGAGTCATAAAGCAGCACAAATCTGGAAAGAATTCTTTATTGGCAAACACCAAGGAAAAGTTCACAGAAAAAAAATAGCTTTACATTTATTTAATTTCTCATATTTCATGCGTGCAAGGGAACGCTGGCAATTTTTTCCTAAGTATCATTTGTTACAATCTGAGGATTGCTTTCCTACAAAAATACTGTAAAGATGTCCAAATGTTCTTTCTTCGTTTGCCTTATTAAATGACAAGCATTTTGATTCCAAATGGAATACGTTACATAGTATCATCTATCAAAAGTTACATAACTCCTAGAACATAAAACTCTTTGGCAAACAAAAGCACAATGGTTTTGGAGTTTCTACTTTACGCCGCCCTTTTCTTTAGGGTGATGACAGTGGTCTTGGCAGTATCCTTGGAAAGCAATAAAGATACAGAGACACCTAACCTCTTGTTCTAAGTGAGAAGTCAGCCTTTACTTGCAGTGCTTAAACAAGCATTTATTGGGCTGTGTGATTTCTCTATGGAAGTGTGCAAGGATATGAAATATCTATCTACAAATATAACCAGCATGTCATATATGGCAAAGGAACAAACTGGTTGATTTTGAAAGAAAGAGAGATGGTAAATGCTATTCTTTATCGACATCATAAGAACAGGGTCAATTCTGTAATCAGAAGACTCTAGATAGCAGTTGCTCTTGTTTCTATAAGCAGTTAACCTGTTAGATAGGCAGGTATTCTCGTCTTTAAGGTTATAGTAAAGATCAAGAAGAAAACACACTTAGAGAGGACAATGACATTGGTTTTTAATCACTGAGAGTAAATTATGGGGCAAATGAATTATTACTTACTGACCTATGCATGTGATAATTATTGACCAATTATAAAAGCAGCCTTAATCCCATGAGCAACCTGGAGGAATTATGATGACCCTAACATCAGATATATTATTTCTACTCTGAAATGCAAAGAAAAAAGACAGGAAAATAAACAAAGGAAAAAAGAACATCAGGCTTCCTGTATCTATCTTAATCTAGCCATGAGCAATATGGTCTCAATCCCAGTGGCTGGGGACAAGTTAGATGACATGTTTTTCAACCACACAGCTGACTTTCTATAAAATTCAAGGCAATATCTAGATTTAGTTTTGTTAGTTTAAAAAAAAAAAACATGACAAAGAGCCGGGCTGTGGCAGCACACACCATTAATCTCAGGACTTGGGAGGCAGAAGTAGGTAAGATCTCTTGAGTTAGAAGCCAGGCTGCTCTACAAGAGCTAATTCCAGGACAGGCACCAAAGCTACACAGAGAAACCTGTCTCGAAAAACAACAACAACAAAATGGTAAAATATATTCTAAAGCAGAAAGAGATTGCTGCCTACCACCAACTTCATCCCAAAAGACTAGAAAGGCTAGGTACTATCCTGAACTTCCCTTGTTGCTATTTCAACTATCTACACAAGATATTTTGAGACAAGCAATTGGGAATGAATGCTTCTTAGAAGTTACACTAGTATGGAATTAATGAAGTGAGGCAGGAACGTCAATGATGGATAGGATCATGAGCATTACAGGAGTGGACCAATGGGGATGGAACTACTCCAGGGCTTTCTGAGAGACTACAGGGCACACCTCATAAAAATATCCAGTTTAAGGTGAGGGAGCTGTTTGATGTTTTTGTACGGGACCCTTTCCATTCTGACTGATGAATTTTTCTGCTCTATTAAATGGGTAGCTCGATGTGCATGGACCCCAAGCAACTGATATTTTTGATAAAGTTTGAAAAATAATCATGCTAACATACGTGCTGAGCTGTGGAGATGCCTTAGTGCAGCATGCATTCTTACATAATGGTGGTTTGGGGTGACATTTGCAACCATGGGAAAAAAATAAGAGCTTAATACATAGGTAAATAGTATAGTTCTTTCCTAACATATGTTAAGGCCTCATACTTTATTATCAGGGCTTATTCACAAAATTTCAAAACAGAGAACAGAGTCGCATCTGTAGATTTTATCCAATCCTGATAATGTTAAGAGATGAGAGAGAATTGGAACAGTTTCTCTCTTCACTGTGAGATTTGCCGTCTGAAAAAGAATAAGTTTGAACATCAAAAGTATCTCTTATTCTGATTCTGAGCTCTAGGGGCACTTACTTAAAGAAATTTACTCTTTTTCTTTCTTTTATCTGAATCTCTTGTGGCACATTAACCTTTTTTTCTGAAAGAGAAAACAATGCCAGAAAACCATCTGTAAAGTCAATAATTAGCAAGACTGCACAAAACCTTTTGCAGGAGAAATTAACTGTAACAGTAACTGGAAAAAGCTCATAGATATTCATGACGGTCCACAAAGAAACAGCAATATTTCCTCAGAATCTGGCAAGAAGTTTCATCCGTATTTTAACTTTGAGTTTTGTAGAGAGAGAAAATGGGAAAGAAGGCCACCATGTGTAAGTAATAAAGATTTAATCACAAACAAACCAGGTCCTCCCACAGCCCTCCTGATCAAAATTGCTTCCCAAACCATTCTGCGATGGATGCCAGATGTTTATCATGGAAACAGAAGATAAAGAAGTCATGGAGAGAGAAATCTCCATTTTAAACAGTAGAAAGTGAACTTAGGGGGAAAAAGGGAGCTGGAGCGTGTCTGGTTAGGTAATCAGGGACACAGTAAATCATTCTTCCACAGGTATGTGTGTTTTATATGGTCACAATCTCCTTTCCAGATTAAAATGCATACTTTTGAGGAGGAAAAGTCCTAGACAGTTTGAAGTCAGTAGGCATGTGATCAAAATAAACACTTGTGTTTTAAGAGGTTGCTGAGAGCTTTTATTTTTGCATATTTAATTAGCTTTCATTGATGATAATCATATTTGCAACCTGCCGTCATAGCTCTGAATCTGGGCTTGTCTGTTAACCTGGATCTACATGCCACTGCTTTGGTAGTGGAGCCATAGCCCAGGGTGCTATTTTAGTAGCAATAAGTCAACATGCCTAGATGCCTACATTTAACTTCTCTTCCCTAAAATTTCTCTATTTCACTGATTTCTCTTTCCATTTACAAGGCATTTTTTTTTTGGTTTTCTGAGACATTTTTAAAATTTTTATTGTAAATACATTTTATTTTTATTTCTCAATTCAAAATAGATATTTTCATACAACATATTTTTGATTCTCTACTCCTCTACACACATCAGGATCTATACCCTTTCTTTCTCTCTTTCCAGTTAGAATACAAATGGGCATCTTAAAATAACAATAAAACACATTAAGATAAGATAAAACAAATACAATGAAAGAAAAGTCAACAAAGAAACAAAGAAGAAAAAAAGAGACAATGAAAAAGTACAAGGAACACAAAGTGTCACAGCAACACACATGTTCACACACCCAAAATTCGACAGAGGCACAAAATTGGAAACAAAAACACATACACCAACGACCTGTAAGGTTTTAAACAAAATGTCCTGAAAATTCATTATGAATCAAAGAGCCTAGAAAAATGCCATTGAGTTAGTTCTGTGTCAGTCATTGACTACAACGCATTCTTTCCTCCAATCATTTCTGTGTTCTTTTAATTATTACTTCCCATACTGAAATCTCCTGCTTGGAAAGTGGGATTGCTAGGGGCAAGTACTCTCATTTAAGAGAGACTTCCTGACTCAGCTTTAGCTACAAAACCTTGCAGCTCTTTTAAGAGGCCTGCCACAAAACACTTGGTGTTGATGAAAAGCTGATGACACACTTTTTGGTGATGGCAGGGACCTTAAAATGCCATAGAGTTGTGGCAATAAACACAGCTCTGGGCAGTACCTTTGTGCTATGAGGCTAAGAAATGGGCTGGACCTAGCTGTCCAAACCACAACTTTAATTCTAGTCTTATTGCTTAGCAAATTAAAGAGTCATGTGGTCAGAAAAAAGAGAGATATACAGTAAAGATAGATTCAAAGATGAAGAAAACCTCTAAATGGTTTACTGTGTGTTTAAAAATATATGTAGGCTTGGACAAAAAAAAAAGAATAAAGTACTTAAAAGAAAAGGATAATCCCTTCAAGATTATAAATTTTCTTTAGGTCCCCCAATCAGCAGGAAGTAGCCTGGAAAACTACACCCACATTCCCCAAATATGGATTATGGATGTTTGCCTTTATTTAGAATATTGTTTACAAGTTGTTATGGATAATAGTCAGGAGAAAAGCTAAACAAAGGAGATTTGATTCAGAGTTCTTGTTTTTAAAAAAGGAGGGGGGAAGTGCTGTGGGACAATGGTCTATACCCTGTCAATTGTAGTTTAACAAAATGCTGGTTGGCCAATAGCCAGGCAGGAAGTATAGTTTAGGTGGGGCAACAAAAACAAGAGAATTCTGGAAAGAGGAAATAGTCAGTCTGCAGTTGTCACTCAGACACAGAGGAAGGCAGACAGAGCAGGCAAGACGTGACTGCATCATTGATAAAGGTACCAAGCCACGTGGCTAACAAAAACAGGAATTATGGACTAATATAAATTATAAGAGTTAATAAGAAGCCTGAACTAATAGGCCAATCAGTTTATAATCAATGTAGACCTTGTGTGTTGCCTTGGGACTGAATGACTGAAGTGCTGGGTGGGACAGAAACCTCAGTCAACAGAATGGCATGCCAACATGGGGCTGACCAAATCTACTTAAAAGCTTGAGAGAGCTTGGGAAGTTATTCTAGATAGAAAAGAATAGAGTTAAGCATGGCTTCTTGATAGCAGCACTCTCTATATAAGTTAAAAGAGTTAGTAAGAAGCCTGAGATACTAAACCAATCAGTTTATAATTAATGTAGAGCCCTGTGTATATGTCTTTAGGACTTAACAACAGCAGGATCCAGGCAGGACAGAAATCCCTGTCAACATACGCCTAAAATAGGACATCTATATCATACCACCTTCCATGAGACCCTGGGAATATTATGGAAGAAAGATAGTAGGAGCCAGAGGTGGTAGATTACTACAAGGAAACAGTATTTTCCAGATATTGTTGGAAAGTTGTATGTTTGAACTCACAATGATTGTGATAGCAGGCCCAAGATCTGAAAAGCTCAAGGCAGACATAATCCCAGCATAGATAGCATAGGAGAATACAACATCACACCCCTACCTAAAGACCTATTGGGAATGGGCAGAAGCTGAAAGGAGAGTCAACTTTCCATAAGTGTGTGACTTTCAATAGGTAGATAATTCTTTAGTGGAATGGCACACATCCACAAGAGTATGGCTAGTACAAACCTTACTTGATGGGTTGGACAAAGAAAGAAAAAAGAAAAGAGGTGACACAATGTTTGGTGAATAAAGAGAATGGGTGGATCTAAGGAGTTGGGATGGAAGGGCCATAAGTAGGCTCAAAATAGACTATATGAAATTTTCAAAGAATTAATAGAATGAGATAAAGATAAAATGAAACTTGTAATAGTTAAGGTTTAATTTCTTAAATATTACACCTGATTATAACTATTTGCATAAAATGAAAGATTCCAGAGTTGTAAGTATTGCATGATAAACTGTCTCTCAAAATTGTGTCTCCATTACTAATTCTGCTAACCTCTATCTACTTAGGACATTGGAAATATATGCTTTACGTTTCAAAGCAAAAATTTAAACTAATTTTTGAGTAAAATAGGTTATCTATTAAATGCATCAATACCTGGGGCATAGTAATTTCCATAGCACAGCGGAAGACTACAGAGAAAAATGAATGGGAAATAGCAAAATACTCTGTTATCTGTTTGTACTACAAAATATAATGCTAACTTATAAACTTAACTTTGTACCCACAAGTATTTACAGTATGACTGAAGCATTCATGATTGAATATCACACCACAGGGAAAGTAATATTGCATCTGGAAAACAAAACTCTCCCAAAACGAAACGCTGCTTTCCTTTCTATCTCTAAATCTTGAAAGGGTTCATCTTTGAAACGAGAATTCTGAACTTAATATTTAGTAATCCTAAAGGTTTCCCAATAAATTTCAAAGGAAATTCTATTTCCTCAAGTTGGATTCATCATACATTCCTGTCTGTAAGAGATATGGCAGATGGATTTATCTATGACAAACACTTGTGCAAACACAGTCCTTCCCTGGCAATTGTAAATGTCCATTATACTTTTCATTCTTATTTGACGGGTCTTCGGTACTTCATAGTCTTCACCTTCACTGAAAAATAGCAGCCGAAGTATGAAAGTGTTGCTACAAACATTACCCATGTTTTTGTTTTTTTTTTTTAACTTTGTCCCTTTCAAACGCCTTCAAAATCAGCAGTCCTGGCATTTCTTCCATTTGTCATCTGAAATGGAAGACTTGAAAGTTCTTCATGAAGCCCTTTCACAAATGAGAAACGCAGAATAAAGGCTGCATCTACTGATTGGCTTTAGGTTACAGGCTGCCTCTCTGTCCTGCTCCTCTCAAAGATCTCATGTATGATAACTGGTTTTCAAGCTGATCATGATCTTGACTGTGTCTTCGGAATCTCTTTACAATTTAAGAAAAAATAATTTGCAATAGTTATTATGTCTAACACATACTTTTATACAGAAGTATGTTCATAGTTGGAAACACAGAGAAACATTTTTGAAAATTTGCGGCAAAATTTAATTAAACTCTCAAAACTTAAAAAGTAAAATAAATGTGAACAAAGCCGCTGCATTGTGTAGTGTTCATAGATCACCCATTTTGGAGGAGGCGCCACTTGTTGGTTCCCGGCTGCTCAGCCCCGAAATAAACACACAAAAACTGTATTAATTAGGTCACTGCTTGTGCCATTAGCTCTAGCTTCTTATTGGCTATTTCTTACATATGAATTTAATCCATTTCTATTAATCTGTGTATTGCCACGTGGCAGTGGCTTACTGGCAAAGTTACAGCATGTTTATATCTGGTGGTGGCTCTATGGTTTCTCTCTGACTCCTCCTCTTTCTTCTCCCAGCATTCACCTTTGTTTTCTCTGCCTAGCTCTATTCCCCTACAGCTCTGCTATAGGCCCAAAGCAGTTTCTTTATTCATCAATGGTAATCACAGCACACAGAGGGGACTCCCACATCAAACCCTGTGTGGCTACTCTTTTTCTTTAGAATTCATTGAATTCATAATGATTTTCTTTTTATATGGTTTTATACTTAAAGCATAAAGATTTCCTGAATTTAATTTTGGCTCTCAATTCCAACATATTGGCAACTTCCTTTTACCAGGTCATCACCAAGTGTCACCAGAGACATCTGTGTTATTAATTTTAATATTGACTTAATCTCTATGTTCCTGTGTACATACTCTACTTCACTCAACTTTGTTGCCTGCACTATGCCTTCGGTATGCTCTCTTCATTTTGGTGTTTTCCCTTTTTCTAAGCCCTTGACAAATAATATTACATTTTTTTTATCTTTTTGTGTCTTTCATGGACAAGGCGTTATTCAATTCAATCAAGTTGACAGCAAAGACGAACTGTCACATTAATCAAAATATTGGAAAAATTTTGACCATTATCATCATCATTCAGTAAATATTATCTATTATTATCTTTAAAATCATTTTGTAGAAATATGGCGCAACCCATGATTATTGAGTTCAGTGAATGACATGATATGAACTAAGTTCACTTGCAAAATTTTTTCTAAAACATTATTATTTACGTTATAAATATTCATGGGAACTATTAATACTTATATTTAGTGGTCACTCATAAAGGTTTTACTACTTTTGTAATTTCTTTCAAAAGTATTTTACCACTTTAATTAATTACTTAACTTTTACTTTATAATTATTAGGGGCGCATGATGAGTGTGTGTATGTGCGTGTGCGTGTGCGTGTGCGTGTGTGTGTGTGTGTTGGTGCATGTGGAGTTTGAGGTAAGGAAAATCTACAGGAGTCAACAATGACTTTCCATTGTCTTAGTTCCAGGCATCCAGCTCAGGCTGAAACGTTTGACTAGGATTGCCATTAGCTGCTGAGCTATCTTCCCTGTCTGTCTTTTTCAAATACTGAATTTCATTTTCTGGATTGTGTTTACTTTTTATTTATATTTTCTTATTTTAATTTATTTTGCAACTTCATTACTTTTTTGGTTCATTTTCCTTTCTTGTATTTAGATGCTCTACAAAGAGTCTTATATCATAATTAATTTAATTTAATCTTGCTTTCTAATTAAATATTCATTATACTAATTTACATGAATGAATAACTTTTAATCTAATGTTCTTAGGTAAGCATTGCTTTTGATTTGAATGAAAATTGTTTTTCCATTGTACTGTAAAATTTTCTTTATCTGTTAGAAAAATATTTCCTATCTTTGATGAATTCTTGGTTTGCCTTGTTTGGTCAGTCTTCTAACTTTTAAAGGAATTGCTGACGTATTTTTTCTCATTTTATTTGTTGATTACTTTTTAAAATTTTTTATTTTATATTTTTTCCTTTCCAGCAGCATATATTTTGGTATGTTTTGGGTTTCTATTTTAACTTCTCTGTCTTGTGCAAATACATTTCTCCTTTTGTGTTTATTCCAAGGATTAGTATATATGGTTTGGATTTTCTTAGGCAACTTAGAGTTACTTGATACTAGAGTTGGCTCCGTTTGGCTCCACTCTGATAGCTAATACTTGTATAAAAGCTTAATATTTGAAGAAATTTTTCCAAAGAGTAAGCCAGTGTTTTATTCCAGGCTGATGGGAAATAGTTTCATGAACTAGGTTGGTATGTGTGAGAAGTTTATTAGCTTTTACTTCTCCAAAAATATTGAGGTCAAAAACTGGCAGGCAGCACATAGCTATATGAAGAACATCTTCTTGGAAAGATGCACAACTGTGGTTTCTTATATGATTGTTCACTTATGCTTCTCCGTCTCATTTCTCTCAAAATTAAGTCACATGGAAAAAAGCTTCCCTCATCTGTTCAGGCACAATGTTGCCACCTCCTTATGGCAATGGGTATTTATGATTGTTGTTGGTTGGTTGGTTGTTTTTTTTTTTTTTATGACAGGCTATGACTAGAAGAATTCTTCTATATTCCTATTGGTTTTTATTATTGGGTTTGGAGAATTTCATTTACTTTCCTACTTAATATTCCTTGTTTGGTTTTGTAGAATGTACTTCATGCATCTATTTCTCATCTTCCAATTAATCAATTAATTAATTCCAAGTAATTACCAAGAAGTGGGATAGTGACTATGCTTGACATGAAAAACAATAAAAATGAGCTTATTTTATTTTTACCTGTCTTATTTTTTAATAATGTATAATAACTTTTAATTTGCTTCTTTTTTATTCTGTATTATCATAACTCGAAAGTATACAGAATGAAAGCAGGAGTGGT
>NC_022024.1:25200476-25203790 GCF_000317375.1 Microtus ochrogaster | reverse complement strand
TCATACAAAGTTATATAATCATGTATTCCTCCCACTCTTCTTACCAGCTCTTCCCAGAACTATACCATCAACCTTCTTTTTTTTATTGATTTTATTGAGCTCTACATTTTTCTCTGCTCCCGTCCCTTACTCTCCCTTCCCCTTCAACCCTCTCCCATGGTCCCCATACTCCCAATTTACTCAGGAGATCTTGTCTTTTTCTACTTTCCACATAGATTAGATACATATATATCTGTCTAATGATCCTCATTGTTGTCTAGGTTCTCTGGGATTGTGATTTGTGGGCATGTTTTCTTTGCTTTATGTTTAAAAACCACTTATGAGTGAGTACAAATGATAACTGTCTTTCTGGGTCTGGGTTACCTCACTCAGTCAACCTTCTTATTCTTTCCCAAATTCGTGTTCTCCTTTTGAAAAAGATAAATCTCACAACGCCAGCTTATGTTGCCCAAACACTCCTAGGTGTGGAGTCGTCCTATAAAGAATGGTCCACCTACAGGGAGCCACACCCTCAGGACAACTCAGTTTCCCTTTACCAAAATCCATTAGTGGTCAATTGCGCCTCAATGAAGAGCCACACTCCCCGTGAAGATAGACGGTTAACTGGCTTGATCCTGTACAAGGATATCCACAGCTTTTGTGAGTTCATCAGTTTGTTGGTCTTGCCATGTCTAGAAGACAAATGTTTGCAATGACCCACCAGAACATGATAGTGAGATTTGATCATTAATGACACTTTAGACACACAACGTGGATAAATGAACTTGGTAATAACCAGGAAGCAGTCCCCCTGCTTGTTAGCTTTTAGAATACCAGAAGGTTCTATGTAGACTATCAAGATATAAATAAATAAATAAATAAATAAATAAATAAATAAATGGCAATCTTAGCCAGCTATGTGCTCTATGAACTACAGCAATGGACTCATTCATGAGAAGACATGCCCATGGGTGCAATAGAGGCACAATATTAGGGAGTATCCAACCCTCTATTTGTATGATATAAGATGCATTCCACAGGAAGGACACATCTGGTGCTATAAATCTCATCAACAACCTAAGGCTAGGATTCTTCTATTTTTTTTGGGGGGGGGGAAGTGGGCAGACCACTACTATTATTTAGCTAAATGAAGATTGTGTAAAAGTGACCTATAAATTCATATTGTGATATCCAAATCCCAGACCTTATCAGTGAAGTTTTTGGTGCAATATTCAGTAATTAAAGCAGATGATCACAATTTATCAAAGGGCAGAGTAAGAGTTTTATGACATGTTCAGCCTCAAGAGGGCTAGGAAGATTGTGACAGGCAGAGGTCAGAAGTCAGGGAAGAAGAGAGGGAAAGACCTATCTAAAACCTGTATCTTCAGCTCATCATAGTTGCATGCACTTGTTGTCTTAGCATTCAGGAGAATAATAAAATCAAATCAGATAAGATTAGCCAAACAAAAACATACACTATATTTCCACCTATGTAATTTTTGCCTATGTGTGACATAGCATGCTATGTGTAAATTTTCAATAGAAAGCAAGAGCACCCCTCGTTCTGGTGGTATTGGCACCTAACACACATTATAAGAAGGCAAAACAAAAGTTCACCTCTGTGTAAATTGTATAACAGTATAACACATAAAAATAATTGACATATATTTATCAAATAATAGTAGTTAATAAAACTTCTGGACATTTATTTCCAAGAAGTATTTCTTTAGATTATCTAAGTATTTTTTTCAATAGTAATCATGGCAGTCATACATGTCTTAAGGACATTATATCTGGTAGTTAAAATAAAGTAACTTATAAAATTATTAGCAAACAAGCAGTAACAAATTTTAAACTTGTGCTGTATGCCACCCCTTGCTGCCAAGAGCAGCACAACATTAATAAGTGAAGCAAAGAAATGAACTTTGGAAAATGTTTGGGGCTCTGAATCAAAAACCTATTCATATACTACAGCTATGAAAGCCAACGTGCAAAGTATATCATTTTGTAAATAAGTCCATGAATCGACTTATTTTAATTCAGGCTAAACACGTTGGAGAAGCATAGAGCAGCTTCAGCCAGAAGAAGACTCGGTATGAATCCTCACTAACCTCACAGTGAAGAATCAAGAGCCAAATATTAACAACGCTAACATAGCGGGCTTGTGCTGACATTAATATGTGCTTGTCAGAGATTTGTAGTGAGAGCCCATAAATGTCCTGTGTTTAGTTTTCTTACTCTAGTAAAGGCATCTATTGATTTTAAAATGTTTCCTAAAGTAGGATCTATTTACTAGCAAAGATAAAACTTCTTGAAGTATAATGCACACAGTGTGTGGTTACCTTTTGGATGACGGAACGAGTCCAGCCCGGACTAGAAGTCATTCATCCCAGTGTACGGCGAAATGGACTTTAGAATAATCACTTCATTTTAAGACATGATCTATCCTGAAACCAATGTTCCAGTTAGACTGACTGTATGTTTTCACTGGTCCATGAGAATTCCCCCAGGAGCTCAATAAGCAAACATACCGCAAAGATATAATATCTTAAAAAATATGGCAAATCAGTAAATACACAAATTATTATTACTCCACGTCACTGGTACTAAAGGACAGTGCTGCAAATTTGAGTCAACGTTAGATTTACAGAAAATCTAAGTTGATAGTGCTGAGATCCACACACTACGCTCCACCACGCATTTCCCCTGTCAGTAAAGTCTGTTAGTATGCAATACTCATCAATGCTATTAAGCCAGTGTTGATACAGTTTCATTCACTAAGATTTACAGACAGCTTTTTATTAAAATTCCTTAGTTCAGCTACTATATAATAGAGTTATATCCTATGGGTTTTGATAAATACATAATGTAGCAGACACCACCAGCTCCCCCAACCCCATAACCACTGTGTATAGCGTTGCAGTCATGTGTCTAAGTTTTTCCAATAGACCTGCCATTCTTTCCATATCTCCACATAGTGTAGTGGCCTACCGTGCTCTTACTGTTAATACTGAAAGCAAATTGCCATTGGTTAAATACATAAAGAATATGAGAAATGTAGTATGTTTCCTTCATTTACTTCTCATTTTAGAGTTTTGTTTTATTTTACGTTAGATCCAAGTTTCTGTCCTATATCATCTCTTTCTTTCAAAAGACTACTCACAATGATTGCATGGCATGTCCCATTGATTTGAGTGTGTCTGAAAAAAAAAACCCTAATTATTTCCTTTACCTTGAAATGTAACTGTAATAAATATATAATTTTAGTTTTTTATAACCTTCTAGAAATCCCATCCAATTTACTTCTTGCTTGAATAGTTTCTAGTGAGTATAAT
>NC_022024.1:25174453-25200376 GCF_000317375.1 Microtus ochrogaster | reverse complement strand
CTGGAACTAGCTCTGTAGACCAGGCTGGTCTCGAACTCACAGAGATCCGCCTGCCTCTGCCTCCCGAGTGCTGGGATTAAAGGCATGCGCCACTATCGCCAGGCTTCTTTCAGCATTTTTCAATGATTAATTTTGTCTTTGATTTTTTTTTCAGTTTGTACATATCCTTCTGTGCCTATCTTACATGTCATTCTCAATTCCCTGGTTCTGTAAATTGGAAATAAAATAAAAAAAAATCACCAATTTTAAAAGAAACAATTTCTACTATTATTACTTCAAAAGTCTATATTGTCTTTTCTAGCTTTTATATATTCCTTTTCAAATACTTATACATTAGTTATTTTGTAATTGCCCTGCAGTTCTTTTATATTCTATAAATTTCATTTTTTTCCCCTGTTTCTCTATGTGATTTCAACGATATACCTCAAGAAACAGTGATTTTTTTCTTGGCCTTGCTCAATACATTCAAAAGCCAATGGAAAACTTTCTGTCATTCATTATGGTTGAAATTTGGCTGGAGGTACTAACTCCTGGGCATTCATGGTAGGGTTGGTGAAGCTTGGCATGTGTCTAATTGTTCTCACCATAGCTGAGAGAGTCAGAGAGACCGTTTCATTTCTGAACTTTACCCTTCTACTTTTGCTGAGTTTCCTATAAACCCTTCATTCCACGGAATATGTCTTGAAGTTGTCCCATTTATAGCTCACCTCCCAAAAGAGCAGCCTGCTGATATAGTCACCAGGACAGTAAGTCTTCTAGCTACTTACGGTTAAATCCCAAAGTTTGGTAGACTTGAGTTCCTAAGCTAAGGCCTTCAGAAGCATTCAGACTTTTATTTTTCACTTCTGAGATTGAGTGAGAAGACTAAATGGGCCTGTGATTGACTGAATATATTTATCACAAGTCAAATGGAGCTCAGTTAGAGAAGCTTCCAACAGAGGATAGGACTTTACTCTTCCTTAGAAACAAGTCAAAATATTTTCTAAAGGCAATAAAATAGAAAGATGAAGATTCTACATATAAAAGGAATAAAACTACCAAACTGAAAAAAGTTATGAGGCTAAATTAAAAGCAAAATAAAATTAAAACAATATTGCTAGTATTTGGGACAAATGATCAAAATAAGCTTTAAATGAAAAAAAAATTAATTTAGCTATGCATCGGTGGCGCATGGCTTTAATCCAAGCACTCAGGAAGAAGAGGCTGGCAGATCTCTGTGAGTTCAGGGACAGCTTGGTCTACAAGAGCTAGATCTAGGACAGGCTTAGGTTTTACAAATACTGAACAGGTACTCTACTGTTGAGCTATTTATCTAGTAATTGTTCATTTTTATTTTGAGTTCAGGTCTTACTGATTTGAACAAGCTGGTCTTGCAGTTGCTTTGCAGCCCAGACTGTCCTCAAATTTCTGATTTTGGGAGGCTTTAGACTATAGTTACAGATGTGTGACACCATATCCAATTTCTTATTTTAAATATTAAGCATGAGAAATTTGAATAACTATTTGGAAAATTTAATGTGTCATCAGCTAAACAGAAAGCAGAACGTATTAAACAGTTCATCCTGCCCATTACTCTTGGCATCTTCCATCTGGTTCACTGAGAAGACAGATAGGAATCATAACTTCAGAGAATGAAGCGTGAGATCAGCCAAAAATGCTTTCAGATTCAAAGGCTTCTGTTCAAAATGCCTTCCTTCTTCCTTCATGAGTCTCGTTAAAATCATCCTTCATTTCCCTTTCAGCCCACCAAAGACTTAAGCAAAGCTTTTGTACCAACTTCTAACTTAGTTCCTTAGTTTATTGACAATGGGCATTCATCGAGTACCTGTTATTGGATGGAAACATGCCAACAAAAGAAAGTCAGTTAAATAATGTCTTTATGGAAATGCATTCTGGAAAAAGTGATATATGAACTAATATTTTGCACAATAAAGTTATGACCTTTTCAGTGTTTTGGGGAAATTGTTCTTATTTTAAATGGAACAGTCAGGGACTGAGCAATTGAGGTTACATTTGAGCAGAGCTTGGCGTGAAGTGAGTAGACAGACAATTACAACATATGCTTCTCTCAAAAACATTTATAAAGCTTCTTGAGTGACAGGTATCAGTTGGTTTGATTATAACTAGTATCATAAAAAAGTGATGTTAGGCTATTCCTTTTTCCTTGGTGATTTAAACCTGAAAGGTAAAAGATATGGAGTAGGTATTACCCCCTCCTCCACTTTAAGCCTTGAAGAACAGTCCTAGAATTAGTCACCCATTCTTCTCAGTTAATTAATGCAATGTATGACCTCCTTTGTTGGACCATTTTGATGTTTTGTGTTCGAAACTTTTAACCAGAAGGAAAACTAGGTGGTAGATAAACTCAGAGTTTCAGCATAGGTCCTTGCCATATATTTCTATATATGACAGTAGACCAAATTATCCACGAATACATTTAAATCCTACTTCAAGAAGCCATAGGAAGTAGTTTAGAAAGCATTTTGAGTTGGCATATAGGTTTTCAACAACAACAAAAAGTAAAGAAAACAACGAAGAAAGAGTATTAATTTATGTGCTCTGTAAATAACAAGATATTGTTGTCAACACAAATATCCCTGTGTCTATTAGAATTAACCAAAAAAAAAAATCTTGACAGGTATTAAGTGATGAGTTAATTATCCAGCCAAGCATTTAACTAATCCTTTTAAAGACAAGGATGATTGGGAAAGCTAGAAAGATAGCTCAATTGCTAAAGTGTCCACCACTAAAGCATCAGGACATGTTCAGATCATAGGCACCAAAGTAAAAAGTTGAGAGTGGTGGTGTGAGTCTGTAACCCTAACTCTTGGGAAACAAAGATAAACAGATTGGCCTGAAGTCAATTGACAGATGAGATTAGCTGAATGGATGAGTTCAATGAGCTGTCCTGTCTCAAAAGCTAAGAGAGCAGTAGAGGGTGACACATGATAAATATGCCCTCTCATACACATATACACACCCATACAGACATGGATATATAATAGATTTGCATATAAAAAAGAAATGAACACTGAGCATCAAGTGTCTTAGGACTGAAGATAGAACTGTGACTCTGACTAACAAGGTTGATGAAGTGCAATTTCTAGGCTTTATATACAACAGGTTCATATTATGAAAAATCAGTCATTTGTAAGAACAGAATGAGGCAGGTGGACATGTTCGGACACTCCTGTAATGTCAGCAATAAGGAAAGTGGGTGAGGGAATCTCAGAAATGAAGCCAAACTGGCATACATGTATAGAAACAGATGGGTAAAAGAAGCAAACAGTGTTACAGAACAGGATGAGAAAGAACAAGTTTACGTCTGTGTGCAGGAGTCAGGAAAGCCTCCTTTTGGTAACTGTTTAAAGAGGAGATGCCAAGAAGAGATAAGTGGACAAAAGTAAACTGTAAGAAATGAAAATGAACAAAATGTCAGGCACTGGGTAGAGAACACACTTTTAAATTATTGCACAAACACAGAAGGGAAGTCAAAGTTTTGTCATAAGTGCAGGTGGATCTGAGGTCAGAAAGCTAATCACTTGATGTTTATCCCTTTTCAGTCATTGTTGGTAGCTGTGAACTTCCCAGATCCTGAATTTCTGGTAAACAACTTGTAATGCTTGCAGCTGCTCTGAGCAGGAGACTCTGAGAAGTTCCTGATGGCAGGGGAGTGATTTCTGGTGCATTTGGCTGGGGCGTGGCTATCCCTACATTAGCTGCCCCTGGACACAACAAAGGGGGCATTCTTGGGGCATTCTGGCATCAAGGATGACCTGTGTCTCTGTGAGTCTTTGTGTGTTTCAATCTCCAGGTCCTTGCCCCGTTCACGAAACTGTATGGTAGCACATAGAGCACAGACAGGTGTCGGTCGCTACAAGTAATGAGATAAAGACCCTTTAAAGTTTCTTTAAACTTTAAAGAAACATTGTGGCAACGCCCAACCATAAAATTATCTTTGTCATGACTTCGTAACTGTAATTTTGCTATTATGAATCATAAAACATCTGTGTTTTCTGATGGTCTTAGGAGACCTCTGTGAAAGGGTCGTTCGAACTCCCAAAGGGACCATGATTCATATGTAAAGAACTGCAGATACAGGAAATGGTGTGACCAAATGCACTTTCCAACCTATCCTTCTTAGTGTTAGTAATAGAATTAGCAGAAAACCACTGTCTATCTGTCAACACTACAGCTTACCTTTGTGGATCTAAAATCCAAACAGACATGGCTTTTGTATAATTTTCAATAGCAATAGCTGCAGCTTCTCGGGATAGATGGAAGGAGAGGGAAGAGATGTTTCCAAGTGCAGAGAATTATGGTAACTGATTATCTGCCATAAGCGCTGGAGGAAAGGAGAGGTGGTGAAAAGATGAAGGAGCTTATGGAATGCAGCTCTCAGAAGGCAAGAGGCAAGTACAGTCAAGGGTACCCTAACAAGATGAAGAAGTAACGAGGGGTGACAGTTGGAAGATGTGACAATGATGGTGTGTTACTGGCTAGGAATGTGACCTTGCTATCAATGAAAAGACAGCGCAGTCACGTGCCACCAAGACAAACGAAGCGGGCCTGTGGAGAATCCTGTCACTGGGAATGATGACACGGGAACGTGTGGAAGATGGAGGAAACCAGGATCAAAGTCGAGTGCTAAGCCAAGGAGTTGTAGGTAACAGGTAACAAAGCAAAGTATCATAAAGTCAGAAGAGATTCACCTGTTGACAGAGCAAAGAGGAGAAATCTCTTGGAAGATAAAACGTTGGGAAGGAATTCTCCCATCCGTGAAAATGGCTGCCAGAGAAAAAATCTTTGTCAGAAGCTATGCTTTTCAAGATAAAGTAAGGAAAGGAAAATCTTCCCCCCCAAAACCAAAGACACATTGCATTTACAGACTGTAGATCAGCTTTAAGTGACTGTGGGAGGGAAGTGCCTACGGTTGTGGATGCAGGCAATTTGGTGCATGTGGGTTTATGGTAACACTGGTAGAAATGGGGTTTTGCACCCCTCCTTGATGTGTAGAAAGCATCCAAGGCCATGGAGGATTCATAGGTCCTTATAAGAAGATAACTAAAAGTTGTGAGCAATAGCTTCATTGATTAGCATCAAGGGTATAATGTAGGTGTCCTTACTTGTACCACTTTGATACAGTCCCTTAGAACCAGTGCCAAGGGAGGGTAACGGATTGTGACTGCTGCTTCTGGATAACTTGCTTCAGAATAGAAAGAAGTGATCATTAGAAAAAGTCTCTCTCCTTTCTTCTTCCAGCACTAAGGCGGTTGAAGCAATCAACCCACTTTTTGATTCTGTAAGGAGTTGTAGCCAAAAGGTTTTGTGAAATGTTTTGGAGCTTACAGGCCAAAGAGGTTCCATAAAGCCTCAGTTATGAGCTAATGCAACTTGTCATAATAACTGATTCCCTGGGGTTTCTGATAAACACGCTTAGTCTCTATTAGGACAATTTATCAGAAGACTGAAGGATGTTTTCTGAGGATAAAACAGACTAGAACTGGTAATTAATCCTTCCTCCCTGCTCGGTGCTGATTAGGTCCCCAGGAGGCTGTTACAAACTTGAACACCAGCCGTTCCAAACAGATTTTGAAACTTTGCAAGAAGCCCAAATAAGATCAAGGGAAATAATTCAAGAAATTATCATTTTTATAAGAATAAATATAAGTGTGATTACTTTGGAGAGCTTGAGGAATTAAAATTTTTGCTTAAATTTTGCACTATGACAAGTATCTTGTCTATTTATTTATTTATTTTATTTTAACAGAGGCTCATGTATCCCAATCAGGCCTTAAACTAATATATCAAAGGATGGCTTTAAATTTTCGTTATTCTTACTCCCCAACTTCTGAGAATATAGGTATCACTGCACTCTGATTGGGAGGTGCTGGAGTTTGAACCCAGAGTTTTGCAAAGACTAGGCAGGCACTCTTCCAACATAACCTGCTAGTCTTGGCTTTTAAATTGTGATAAATGTGATGTGTCTACTACTTTGGTAGATAGTATTCTGAAACTGGGGGGAGACATCATTTAAATACCAGTTTACCAAAGGACGTTATGGGAAGATTATTTCTGGAACTAAACCTAAAAAATCAGCCAGAACATTGAAGGAAGCTCCATGTCTATCTAATGCTTCCCCTCCTTGTCAATATGCACATGGAACTTACATAATAAGAGAAGTGAAAGAATATTAAGTATTTCATGGATTCTTGTCAACTTACTTACTATTGTCAAAAACAGAAGAGCACTAAAATCTACTGATAGGTAAACAGGTTTAAAATAGAACCCAAGGATCTGAGAGCTACCATTGCCTTAATCATCCACTCCCATAGCCATCATATAAGTTTAGCATCATCCAAGACAAGGAGTACTGAAACAATGGGAAATACAATTGGTTTTTTCTTTCTTGTGCCATGCATAATGCTGGATATTAGCATTTGACTTTGAATGTCCCATCCTGTGAATAGTGATAATCATACTGCCTAAAAGGCATTAGAAGAATTAAGAGCTTATAAATTGTCTGACTCAATGAAGGACTTTGCTGCTAAACAGAGCTGGTACGGGAACCAAGATTTGGCCTTTCAACCACAATCTAATTTTCCCCACATGAAGGATCAGGAAAAATGCCCTGCTACAAGATAGCCTCTATTTTTGGGGGTGATCTTCACAGGCTTCCTACCATAGTCATCATTATTATTTCCATTCCTAAGTTGGTCCCCACAAAAGGAACATGCATTAAATTAAACCTGTCGATTCAAAGCAAGTCTGGATGCTGGAAATGACAGATTTGAGACTCTCAACAGGATAGGTGGAGAAAGATGTTTTGAAGGCAGAGAAGTCTGGGGAAGTGGTATAAGGAGAAGGGTTAGATCCTGAGAACAGACCCTAATATTACACATAAGTTTGTCCAGAGCTCAACTGGCTTTCAGAATCCAATACAGCTATTAGTTTGGTCATGTAGGAAAGATTCTTGATGCACAAGAGTTGGGCTTCTAGAAGTCCATAAAATATAACATTATAGAAGATGCTACTGTGCTCTAGGACTTCTATAGTTTGGAATGTAAGGCATGGAAAACTAACATACTTTTTTTTTCCTCTCCCTGTAAGAAACTCAACTTTATAAACTATTTCCTATAACAAAAGTTTAAAGCATTTTTTTTAATTTGGAGATTTTTTTCTTATGTAATTTGAGTTGTTTGTCTCTGTTAGATAAAAGAGGAAAGGGAGACTTTCTAGAACACTCAGATCATATTTGTGCATTATTTCTAGAAATAAGGCTTTTAAAATTCTTCATACAAGAGGTTCATTGTTCACTGTTATCAAAGCAGTCTAGGTAATCAGAATAATTTTGGATATCTTTTCTTACACAAAGTAAAATGGGTAAGGCTTTTGCAACATTTGAGATTTCAGTTAACAGTGAAAAGTGAAGAACGTAATTCAAGACAGGCAAAGTGTGGGGAAAATATTTATTAGCCTATTTACTTAAGAATCCTTCATCTATAATAACCTTGTGCTCATTCCCTTCCTTTCAAAGTTGGTGAATGTCTTATAGATGAGATGCACTAAAACTAACAATTTTCTACTTAAATATTTTTAGGTGACATGTTGGCAATGATAACTCTAATTAACACCATTGAAGGCTTTGTGTACTGTGTAATTGGGATTACGCAGCTTAGCTTGTGTGACTATAAAATAATGTGTGGTTTTTAAAGACAGAGAAGCCTTCTCCAGGTTAGATTTTTCCAAACAGAAGGTTGAGTGTTATAAATTCCACCTCCCACAGACCAGAATTCATATCCATTGGTCAGGGGCAAATACCAAGAGCTCTGCATCCACAGCCATTTCGTGCTACTTCATCAACTCGGAGCCAAAGGTAAGATTTTACACTTGTTTTCTTCTTTTTCTCCCTAGTATAACAACCTGTAAAAAAGTAATTCAACTTTCTTTAAGATCTGCTGCTGGTCTTTAGTCCAGTGGGTTTGCCTTCATTTTACTGATGACTGTACACTCATATTTTGCTTGGAAAATCCAAACTTGTGGATTAGTTTAGGAATTAATAACTGGGCAAAATAGTTAATCTTCATAGTTATAACAGATGTGAATAGAATTATAGTGGTTTCAAATATATGCTTTAAATCAATAGCTCTGGCACTGGCCACAGCCTTTGGCAGTAGAGACAGACAATATTGATTGATATTGACTGAAATATTATGTAGAGGTGGGAGTAGTGATGTTTCAGGTGGTTAAAATGCACTAATAACTATATGGCACTTTCATTTTAGCATGTCTTTTGAGATAAATATTTAAAATTTAAAGTAAGCTTATAGTTTTAGACCATTTTAATATGAACAGCAAACTGAAAAAAATTAACTAACAACTGCATTAAATACACTTATAACTTTAAATCCACTTATAACTACTTGAAGGAAGATAAATATTTGCAACAAAATGCGCATTGACACGCTCATAAATTTTATTTCCCACAAGCTGCTTGTCCTTGTCGTGGTGACTGTACTAGGAAAGCCAAATGCTAACAAACCCTTATATGCAGACGTTTGTGATTACAGAGAGAATAAGAAATGAGACACAGGATTAAAAAGTGCATGTTTTCTTTAAATGCTGGAATTTGCTAGAAATACACAAGGAAACTTAATTTTCAGCTTCAGTTCCTTTGACTGTGGGAGCATGAATTGTAGAGCATTGGTGAACCATGCTTCCCTACTAAGCCAGAGCACTGGTCACTTATTCTAACAATTCTAAATCCACAGCCTACAAAGCTATTTCCAAAGTGAACTGAGGTAGAGCCAAGTTCATCAAGTGTGGAAAAACAGAAGTATTTGAATTAAGCAGATGAGAGGATCGAAAAGAACCCTTTGTCCTGTTCTGATTGTCAGGGAATCCCCAGTCCCTCTGTTTTCATCAGCTTCAGAAAGGTTTGTTTCAAGTAACCAAAGCTACCTTTAAGAAGAAAAGTAATATATCCCTTCCCTGTGTGTTCAGAGGCATTAAAACCACAGATCAGATCCTGTCCTTAAACTCAAAAAAGAAGTCCAACATATAAAATATTTTTACACTACACATTAAATAAGAGACTATACTATTTTGCACGGTGAACAATTGATTATTAACTAATATTCTTGATATTGCCAATGTAAACACTTAAAATTAAGCATGAGATTTTTGTTCTTCAACTATACTCTAGTCAGAGGCATACATACAAAACTAAAATTGTGAGATGCTAAGGCTAAGACTGTGTCTGAGCTGCAGCAAACCCTTATGCTATAAAAGAAAACAAATTATGTTTCCTAACAATTGCAGAGCAAAAGATTGCACCCTTACTATGCGTGTGCAAATCCCCTCTCGATCATGCAAATGCTGCCTTTTGCATGTGGAGCCTTGTGGCTTTTTTAGTCTAAGTCTCAGTTATCCATAATTTAAACAAAATTTTAAGGAATAAAAGGCAATTTTTATTCCCTTTATATCTGTTAAAAATGTTAGAAAAAATAATCATGAGTTATTATCAACTATATATTTGCACAATTTTATATTCTATGGTTTGGAAAGCTTGGAAGATGAAAATGCTAGCAAGAAGTGTCCTGGTACTTGTCATCTTTGATGCTGCATTGACCGCCCCGACTACAGAGCTCTTTAACTATGACTCAGAAGTCTACGATGCCATTTTGGAAGATGTGGAACCCTTTTATAACTATGAACAGATACCTATCAACCAAGTACAGGTAATGTCTTCCTCCCACTCTTGAGGCTTTTAAACGAATTGAATGGTGACTGATACGAACGTATTTCTTTTTTGCAAATAATTTTGCTTACATATAAGCAAAGGTTGGATCTCAATTTCCTATAAACATTTGGCTACAACATATGCAACTTTTTTTAAAAATGTGAATGCTGATACAGTCTTTTGGTTCCCAATAGGAAAAACAAAAACAAAATAGCATTTTATTGTGTGTGTGCACGTGCTCACACACACACACGTTCTTGTGCACATGTTTGTACACCAGGACACACATGGAAATGAAAAAAAATTTTTTGAAGAAGTTGGCTGTCTACTTCCACCATTTGGATTCAGGAGACCAACCTCAAATGCCTTTATCCATTAACACATCTCACTAGCCTGAAAAAGGCAACAATATCTTCTTTTAAGTCACAACATGTACATTTTTAAAAAGCAAGGAAGAGTTAAAACATTCACTATGCAATGCTGAGAAAGCATAAAGAAAAACATGTGAGATTAGAACAGACAAGAAGAAAAAGGAAAGCAAGCAAAGGGAGCACACTGATTTAAAATTGTGCTGTGTACCGGAAGGAATGTGCATTTTTGAATGGTTGGTTTTTCTCCCTAGCAGTAAAGGAGGCATTGGCAAGGTTACAGCCCATTACATAAATTTGATATGACATGTTTCTAATTAAATGCTGGTCTTCTTACACTTGCACATAACTAAAGGATACAAGCTAATTCTCATGAGTCAGAAGCAAGCAGACCTTGAAGCATGATTTATATACAACATTGGCAAAAGTGAGATATTAATAAATAAGGGGAAAAATCAGATTTTTCTTTAAATGATCATTGCAAATTCTGTACCCTCTTTCAAGTGTAAAGCTTAGAATTACCATTTTTATGGCCTTGACTACAAAATATCTAGACAAGATGATATATTTAACTTGTATGAAATATACGACGTCAAAATCGATACCATTCATGTTGCCTTATGAAATAAGAGTCCAATTTCTTAACAAAATAATTTCCCCACTTTTCTCCTTCACTCTCAGCCTCTTCTTATTTTATCTTATTTTCTTCTGTTTTTAACAAAGTCTCTTAGTAGTTATCTGTCAAGACAAATACTTCAGACTTATTTTATTTAATACACATTTAAAAAGGAAAATTATTCAGGGATTAAACATTTAATGGTTATGACCAAAGAATTCTGTTTAAGCATGGTTAAGGAGTGGGCTAAGGGTTTTGTTCTTTTCCTTCAGAAGAACTCAATGAACAGTTTACAAAATACTGATTAATTCTGAGTCCTTTCCAGGGAAGACTGTGAAGGAAATAACATCATTTGCATAAAATGAAAGCCCACTCATCTCTGTTAGAATCCTGCACATTGCCCCAACTGTCCCGGATATTCGTGGAAATAAATGGAATTCCTCCTGTGATAGAGCAATTTGAGTGTGTGTCTGTATAAAAAAGATTTGGTATACAGCCTTCTCTCAGGGTTTGCATGTTCTAAACCAGTGTTTCTCAACCTGTAGGTCTCAATCCCTTTGAGACATATCAAATATCCCGCATATCAAATATTTGTATCTTGATTCATAACATTAGTAAAATTATAGATATGAAGGAGAAGCAAAATAATTTCATAGCTGGGGCACCACAGCCTGAGAAACTGTATTAAAGATCACAGCATCAGGGAGGTTGAGGACCACAGTTCTAAATGAACGTACTCCTATGTTCCTCCATGTGATACCTGTCTCAGCTCTTGCCTCCTGCTAATAGCCCTTCTTCATGACAGAATTTTGTTTTAAGGCATAGCTCATGCTCACTTGATTCCTTGAACAACTTTTTGAAGATCTGTTACTATTTCCATCCAATAGATGTTATTATGAAGACAAGACTTTCAAATAACTTGTCTAAGAGTTCATGACAAGGATGCATATACATACAATACTACTCACAACAGAAAGTAACTTCCATTAGATTACATATTCCTTTCCTCTCTTCCTACACTTTACCACATTATTCTTTTAACTAGATATCTGTCTTTTTTTATTTTAAACATAGTTCTTTATTGGTTCGTTGGAAATGTCACATCATAGACCACAATCCCATTGACCTTCCAATCCCTGCATATCTGCCCGGCACCCCTTCAGTATGCCCCTCACAAATTAATTAAAAAATAACAATAACGGACAAGAAACCCACCAAGCTCCTTTTTCCATCTTTCCAACACCTCTTCCCAGTGGCTACGGGAGCTGTGGTGTGTCACCATGCAGTACACCCCTTTTGTCCAATCAGTTCCACCCACAAAACAAAATGTTCATTGCATTGAGTCATTGGTCTGGTTCAAGGCCTCTGGTTTCTGGTATGCCATCACTGCTGGCATTGGCCCTGATGGAAACTCCTCTCAGGACTGAATTAAAAATGCTCCAACATCCATACAAGGGCAAGAAAAATATTCATCTATGTTATCCTTAACATGAACTGGAAGAAAGCTTTTAGATAGCTCTGTCTGCAACCTGATTTTTCTACAAAAGAATGGCTTAAGGCATGCCTGGGAAATATGAATTTCTCCCTCTTACCATTAGTGATTGCATTCTCTGTATAGGGATTTAGTTCATATTAAATATATTCTTTTTGTTTTCTGAAAAGGTCATAAATTATTAGTATTGCTGCACCTAGCCTGTTTGATGTCACAAGAAAAAAGAGAGACAGCACTAATGGGTTCTAAAGATTTTAATAATTCACCAAATACCAGGGCACTGATGCATCAGGGCTGCAGGACAAGGATTCTGGAACCTTTATCCCCCTGACAGCCCCAAAAAGGGGCAAAAGTGGAGTTTATAAGCATAAAAATCACAAATGTTTGTTGCCAAATTATAGTTACAATTTTCATCCATCAGTATTTAGAGAGCAGGGGCTCCCTTGAATGTTCTATCATTGTCAATCAACATACAATGCAAGCCTTTCAGTGCAATCAATCAGATTGATTTGTTCCTTCTGTTGTTAGGAACAGCCATGGTGAGAGAACTAAAGATGCATAATGACCATTTCTGTGCTTTAGGGAGGAGGTTGGCCAGCCATTGGATAGTTCTCAGCTTCCCCAGGCCTTGGGAACCTGAACTTTACTTCACCCTACAGGTAAAATAGAGTCTGAAGACAAAACGGCAATACTCAGGCCAAGGTGCCTTTTGCCTGCTCCCTTCAGTATCATTATTATTTATTCCTTAAGTAATAAAATATAAGCCATGATTAATCTTTACGTTTTAATACTACTGCCTCATTTGGACCAATTATATAGTGCATGTTAAAGTCTTAAACATGAGAATCACATATGAAATGCATTTCTATTAATTGAAAGATTCTAACTCATCAACCATAGTTAAACATTCTGTTCTAGGTTTGATGAAGAATAAAAGAGAACCTCCCTATTTACTGAGGAGACTCTAGTTAAATCAGGAGGGAAGAATTTTACTGATGAGATTTAAATAGACTAATAGGCTCATTTTCTTAAGTTCAGCATTCTAAACAATATGATTTTTATTTTCAGCTGTTTCAAAACTATAAAACTGGAAAACCAAGAAATATACAATCATAGTTTCCAACTGGGAAGATATATTAATAATCTTTGTCAATCACTCACTTTAGTTTGTCTTACATTTTAATGAGGTCATACTAATAAATTAATTCTGACTACTCCTGAAAATAAGATATTATGATGTCCATTTAATAATAGCAACTGAGAACTCAAATTTTGCTCTAGGTTACTTGCCCAATAAATTTCAGAGTGAAATTTAAGCTAGATTCTTTTAATGTCAAAGCAAGGAGACTTTGGCACTAACAGTCTCTGCAATTTTTTTGCTAGATCTCTAATCTTGAACTCATTTAACTACATCCAAATAGAGCTTTATTTTCTATGAAATTAAGTCATTAGAAAAACAGCAGCTTTGAAATGATTATAATTGGCACAGTATAGCAATATGAGTCTCAGCTGTCAATGTTGTTAAAGGCTCGACACAGGCAAAATAGGTCCTTCTGACCTAAAAGCAGAACTTGGAAATGTGAGGAGGGTGTTTACTGCCAAGCACAGTTCTCCCTGATCCAGTTTCAAGGTCCATGGAGGGAAGCACAGTATTTACTGTCAGGTGTTCAGGATCCCAACGTTTAAATAATTAATATAGAAAACTTCAATAAATCTGAGCACCAGGCTCAGGTTTAAAGCAGAATTCCACAGTGCCAAACATAGCTGTGTGCCAGTGTGTCAAATTCATCAGAATGCATCATTAGCAACACAGGCTGAGTAGCTCCGAGCCTTTTAACACCCTGGAATCCAATTGCTGACATCACAGTTATTGCATAGTGCCAGGATTTATTGGCTCAACTATGACATGTATTTGGGGAGACAGGTAAATGCAGAGATCTATTTTCATCAATAGAATCTTTGTTTGTGTTTGAATAGATCCCCAAATGGCATGCATGTCCTAACACTTTTTTTCTAAGAATGAATAGAAGATGAATTTAAAAGGTAAGTAAGATCGGCTGAAGAGCAATATTGCTACTTAGGAACTTGGCAGCACAGTGTTATTGCAAACTAATTAAGAACAGAGTTTAGTGGGTCTTCTTCTGAATCTGGTTTACCCTGGGATTGTAGACTGAGCATGCATCCTTTCTATTATAAACCCATTTCTATATCCGAATGAAGTCTGTCACTATGTACAATAATTGGATTGCCTAGAAATAATATATTCATGCCTCATAACAATTCCATGACCTTAAGTAAGTCTTTAAGTTCCTCCCAGTCTCAGATTCCTTGGATATCTTTTGAAGATTGGGTAAGATAAACACATGAACTGTTGAATGGAGACCCCGGGGCATAGAAAACATCTAATAATTGCAGGTAGTTTATAATTGGCTCATTCAAAGAAAAGATGCTGCAGTTTATATGCTGGAGATGTAGAGTTCTTCATGGAAAGAATGGACCTAGGGTAATAATGAGTGCTTAGATTAGTATTTGTATGGAACTGATCAGAGCACTTCTTTCTGTTCCTCAAGAATTGTAGGCTAGTAGTCTTATAAATATGCAAGTTAACTGTACCAGAGAAAACAAAACAATGTGTATTATATATTGCAATGTAAATTTATATGATTATACTCCTAATATATATATACATATATGCTAATATATTGTCCTTGAATTTTTCATAATAAAGAATCTGTTAGCTAGTATGATGTGAAAGTAATTTGCTTGCATATTATCCTACCTCCTTTTCTTATCAGTGTCTTAGGTCACTTACATAAATAAATGTAATGAAAGATAGCCCTGCAGGGAAGAGTGAATACTGTTCTTCCAGTAGTGCTTAGAGTCGAGTTCCCAGGACTAACTTCTGGAAGCTTGCAACCACGTTTAATTCCAACTCCAGAGAGCTATGATGCCTCTGGTTTCTAAGAGCACTGCATTCACATGAAAATATCTACACAAAGACACTCACAGAAATATAGCTATGAAGGACCTGTCTATATCAAAGACTTACAAACTACTGTCAAGTTTCTAGTAACCTTCACTCAAGGTCATTTTGATGAACTTTGGAGATGCTCATATCCCAGCCAAAGCAAATTCCCTGTTCTCCGCACTTGGTAGTACACTGGCAATTTCAAGCACCAGCACTTCTCTGAAGTCCATTTTGCACTCTGCTTATTCACTGAAGTGGCGTTCTCATTTGTCCATACAAACCTGGTATTTGTGATGGTTGACATGGCAATGGTGTGTTCTGTCACCCTAGACTTTTGGGTGAAATCAAAGATTTTTCTATTAGGGCTATCTTGGCTAGACACCACATGCCTGGTCTCCTCTTGCATCCACGAAGCTTCAGCAGTGTGATTTCTGGAGAATCTGCTAATGGCTCACCTTTCTTTCAGTTTTAGTTGAAGAACCCAACTCAGCATATTCTTCCATGGAAGCTGCTATAGACATTCCCTGAAACTTTTGCTGAATTGTGAAAACCAACCTCTCTCCTTCAGATTCTCAACTACATAGCATTGAAATACCCTTTCTGTCTGCTGCAGCTCCTGTTCTGCATGAGAAAATGCTTCTCTGGTCAATATTTGATCAAATATTTGAATCAATCAAGTGATGTGTGTGTGTGTAAACTTGGGTGCACACATGTAGAATTCAGAGGACTAACTTGACTATCAATCCTCACCTTCTACTTTAGTAATGACAAGGTTTCTTTTTCCCTTTTCTACTGCAGATAGGAGCTTAGCTGACTCATGAGCATCTCCCTCCCAAGATTACGGATGCTCCCAGTGTCTAGTTTTCATGTGAGTTCTTAGAATTCAAGCTAATATCCCACATATCTATAGTAAGTGCTTTACCAACTTAGCCCTTCAGCTGGACCTGAATTACTTCTATAGCTTTAAGATCTTCCAATGTTGAAACCATAATCACAATATTGCAATCAGTGTGTTGGTCAGTGAGAGTCAGGTTCCATGTTGAGGTGCTTTTACTGCTTTATTCTGATGACTTCTGCTGCATGTGCATTTCTATACATATTTTTCCTTTGGTAAGATGAATATAAAATAATCATATCTATCCTTCCTTTTTCCCCTTACGTTCCATCTCTATTCTTCCCTCAAATGCATCTTCTTTCCAAATTGATGTCTTAGTTTTAATTTGGATAATACACTATATCGAATCAGTGATACACATACTTGTGGTCACACCCTCAAAAAATGATTTCCCCTCTTCAAGCAGCTAGCAACTGCTAATGGCTTCCTAGGAAGGTGTAGATCACACTCACCTGTTCTGGAGAACTCATCTTCTGTGAGTTTAGAAGGGTGATAGCTATATCATGTCCTGAAGACAGCTCATCACAACACTCTCCCACTATCCAGATCTTCCATTTTCCCCCTTCTACATGTTTCCTGGGCCTTAATTGAGGACCGGGAGGAACATGACCCAACAGGACCAAGAACTCGGTGTCTTATTCTCCTCACTTTGAGCAGTTACCCATCTTTCCCTTGACTTCTGCCCGCATTAAGTGAAGCTTCTCTGACCAACTATGGGAGAATCCCAGGCCTATCAGTATGAGCATAAATATTTAAAAGGTGATTTGATAGTATGAGTATTTAGGTAAACACTTTCTATCCTAAGATCTCTAATCTCCTAGGAAAAAGGTTTTTATACAGCCTACAATACCAATCAAGAAATTTCTTCTTGCGGAGCATTCTTCCACAAGAAAGCACTTAGTTACCCCTTAACATGTCTGTTACTATTGCATCAGGGGGCACATTTGTTTCCTGGCACATTGGTTTGTCCTGTGGCATGGTGGTTTGAGGACTAGTTAAAACAACTGAGCTCTTTTCTCCCTCCACAGCTGATGTACTACCTTTCTGTGCTATAAAAGCTAGACAGACAGAAGCAAGTTTCTCAATTGTCTTGAGAATGATCTTCTTTCTATGACTGATAGCCAAAATGCTTGTTTTCTTCATTAACTGCCTCTTACTATGTAGTTTTGGTGGGAAAACCAAGGGCAATGGTAATAACCTGTGTTGCTATGAATACCTCTGTGGTCTTGTATGGGTAGTCTATTCTTTGTATTGTGATTTTCATTTAATAACTAATTTCTTCTGGGAGTAGTTTTAGTTCACTAACAGGATACATCCATTCATACCTTTTTTTGAATGTATCTTGAAGCTAATTTGCTACCTAGTGAATATTCATCAAACTTTTCTCACATTGTAATTTTCATTGAAGTTTTCGCTCTACTTTCTCTATTTGTAAGACTTCAGGTCTTAATATCTTTGATCAGCTTGAACTGATTTTTTTTATGAAAGGTATGAGATAAAGAAAATTTTATTCTTCAGTGATTAAATATACAATTTTGTCAAAATAATTTGTTAATGAATTTGACTTTTCTCGCAAAAACATTAACACAAATCACACATGTTTGACACCCTTACCTATTAGGTAAATGTAATTTAATGCTATTTTGACAGGCTATCTCTCACACATCAGTATGCAGTGAGACTGTTCAATCAAGAAAACAAACAAGAACTACTGTCAGGAATGTGGGAGAAGTATCTACCATCAGGTATTGGTAGAAATGTGAACTGGTGCAGTCATTTTGAAATAAATGCTCAAGCATCTAAAACTCTCAAGAGAGAACTATAGAGAACCAAGCTCAGGAACTCTCGAGTGGCAAGGAATGTATATTCTACTGTACTGACACTTGCACAGTTGTATCAAATGCTGCAGCGTTTACAATAGCCAGGAAACAGAATCACCCTAGATGTATACGACACGATCATCAGATAAGGAATATGTGGCTCATATGTGAAAGGGAATCTTATTCAGATGGGAAGAAAAGTGAGACCGTGAACTTTATAGGGGAATGGACACAGTTGGAATATATTGTCTTAATTGAGACCACCCAGGATCAGAGAAAAATAGCACAGGTTCTCTCTCATTTGTGAGTTTAGTTTCCAAATTTCTAACACAGTTTCTTTATTGATCCTTTGGGAATTTCACATCATTCTACTTTTTCCCAGACCCCCCCCCCATCTTCTCTTTACCCTTGGATCCCCCCAAAGAAAATTTAAAAAATAAATAAAACTGAGCCAAACAAATCAATCAAATAAACAAACAAATTAATTTAAAAATACCCACTTCACTCCTCCTCCTTTCATATCCCAACACCTCTTTGCTTATCCTGGAGGCATTGGGAGACTCAGAATGTCATTCATTACACCCTTTTTTTTTTCCAATCGGCTTTACTTGCAAATGTTCCTTACAGTGAGTCGTTGAGCTGGTTCGTGGCCTCTGGTTTCTGGTACACCATGCTCACTGGAACCCTGAACCTTCTAGCAGATATCTTGAGTCCTCCCTGAGCTTCTCATTTTTATACATGTATTTTTATGTGGGAATGCTTGTGGACATTGTCCAGGGAACTAGAAAGATGTGTGGGAAGGGGTGTGGAGAAGAAGAGAGTTGGTAGGAGATGAAAGGAGGAGACAGATGTGTGGAGTGGGGGACAGGGAGAAGAGGAGAGAGAGGAAGAGAAAGGAACAAACCAAACTAAAGACTACAAGAACGCTGTTTGACAATAACAAACTGAAGGAATGAAAATAAATGCTTCTTCAAAGATGGGGTGTGTATTGAAGAGACTCCGCCAAAGAAAACAACCTAGGAGAAAGTGACATTCATTTTTTTATATTATCCCTCTGGAATTAAGCCAAATAAATAAATCTAGCAGTTTTACTACTAATAATATAATTACGTGCTCCCAAGAGCATGATGCTGTCTTTGGTACCTACTCTCTTCTAGAAATAGAATATATATACTCCTAAACATTGTCCACCATGACAAATATGAAAGTTTGCGGTTAGGTAAGCAAGGTACCAGAGACACACAAGTTACTGCAAAGCCAATTTAAAAGAATAAAGTAAAAGAAGCTAAATTTTGTCTTGCTACCTAGTTCTAGGTTAATTTCTTCAAGTGCAGTGATTATGTTTTTGAATGCTCGTGTAAAGCTTAGAGACGCATCATGTCCAAGTTAAACAGAGAGTTACAGGAAGCAAATCAGAGTAAAATCAAGAAATAAATGAAAAAGAAAATAGTGAAAAATCTGAAATAATCAATGGACACTGACATAAGAAATTCAATTGTGCTTTCATTTGAGTGATACCAATTATAGATGAAGGATATTTGGGGTCGTGTGCATATCCATATTTAGGTTTCTGAAGCACGCATTTAAAAGCTATCATTATGACAAACATGTGTTTTCAACTCCCTAGCCACACTTTTTAGAATGAATGGCTTCTAACTTCATATTGAAGTTTGAAGATTGTTAAAAGAGGGGAAAAGATGGGAGCTTAAAGAACTTCTATTTAATAGTCAGAATAAATGTATCTACCCTGCAGAGGACTCTCCGGGCACACTGTAATGGGGTTATTCTTCTGCAGTTTTACTGAAATGAGAATGCATTCCCTTTCCTTGGTTTAAAGGGTGTTCTTTTATTTGCAAGCAAACATGAACAAAGTCATTTCTGATAAACACCCAAAGCTGCTTGGCCTCATTATAGTGAATGACAAAGGAGACCTTACAGCTTCACATCAAGTCAGTGGAAAAACAATTATCTGAAGGGGAAAAAAAAAGATGTGCAAACATTTTCCTACAAAGTTAAAGATTCAAGGCAATGTGTCTGGCATGTGTTCCTCCCTCTAGGCAGCCCCTCCATTCTGTGAAACATCTGTCTCAATTTCCGCTCTTCCTGGAGCCCACTTTTAGTCTCTGAAAAGCTATTCGTCTGAAGCTGCCTCACTATGACCACATTGATGGAAACCGTGTGACTCTCTGCAGATGCACCCCAGCTTCTCAGCTGGGGATTTCTGGCCAGGCTTTCCTGACTCTCCCTGGATGGCTCTCCAACACTAGCGAATCATTTCTCTTGGACTTTGTGTTTTGAATGTTTGAAAATGGGCATCGACACACTCGCTGACCCTTTGCAGGAAATGCTTAGTTTCTGTAGATATGAATTAAATGCATCTTGGACAAGAATCTTTTTTGATGAATATACTCCAAAATCTTATAGGTTGCTTATTATGCTGCAGCCTAGAATTCAAAGATAAAGTCTTAATTCAGTGTTTACTACTTAATAGATCTGGGCATGGAATTAGACAATGAACGGTTATCTAGGATAAAAAAGGGGCTAAAATAGAGAACCTATGAAATTGTTCCTTAAAAAATATTTCATTCATTAGTAATGAAGTGTATTCAGATCTAGCAAAAGTGACATTAAAAATACTTGAATTTGTTTTAAAAATCACAGGGTATATAAAACAAGCAAAAAATAACCAGTCTAATTTATATTCCTGTGTTAAAAATGAAAGTGGTTTTTACACCATTTTGATAACAAATAACTGGGAAGTAATTTGGGTGGTTTTGCTTTTTTGATGAGCAAAAATAAATGCAGATGGGTGCTTGCTGATGTGATCAATCAAGAATGTAAGATTTCTTGTGATATTATCAGAATAGCAGACAACAAGAAGTGGGCTCAGGATGCTCTAAATCCCTTCAGCAAATTCCCATCTGACACTCACAAGGGCATTGAGAAGACCACAGTTATCAAGACATAGAAAGGGATAACCACTAGTCTGAAGAAAAGGTACTGAAAATGAGAATGCTGCTAAATATTTTTAGAAATAACTTGTAACAGAAAAGATGTAAGGTGAAGAAATAGTGAAATTAAGAAAAGGGGGTTTGAAAACTATAATTTTTTACCATATTGCCATTTTGGCCCCATTGCCAAATCTCTCAAAAATATCAATTTAACATTATTAAATATTGTTGCTATAGTTAGTACCCAAGTGAAAAAGTATGTAAGAAACGGCATCTCACAATTAAATTATACAGTTTTCATGCCACTATAGATTATGCCTCAGTAGGAAGGGTAATTTTTACTAAAAGACCATTAGAACTATTGCACAATAATTGTAAGGAGGAGAAGATTTGAATTTCAGAAATGAAAAACCTAAAGGAAGAAAATACTAGTCAGTATCTCAACAGCTATGCGAGAGAGGGGAGTGAACTAGGCGCAAGAGTGAAGGGGAGTTTTGAGTTTTGTTCTGCACACTTCTAGGTTAAAGTGAATCTTTCCTAACAACAATGTGTTCTCCCAAAGCTGTGTGTCATTAGAAAACAGTAAGTGAGATACTTCTAAATCTATCAAATGAATCAACATATAAAGCTAAAAGAATATAGCAACAAAAACTACAGCACTGAATCCAATTCCCAAGAGTTGAGAAACAAACTTAATTGAAAGCAGTAACACTATTTCTAAGAAACTTGCTGCCTCCAGCTGGTGGGTGAGGCACACTGTGTTGAATGTAAGAACACTAGCGCCATCTTGTGGCCCAATTGGAAATGTTTTAAATTTGCACCAAGGGCTTAGAGGGGGTGATTGAGGTTGCTGTGAAATTTCTGCTTGTTTCCAGACTGAAAAAGTGACAGAGAGGCTTTCTGGGAGCAGAGTACTCCTCACCCCAGGCCCAGAGCTAGAAGACACACAGGATGAGGACAAGGATGAAGAATCCACTCCCCGGCTGATAGATGGATCTTCCCCACAGGAGCCAGAATTCCCAGGACTTCTGGGCCCACACACCAATGAAGGTCAGATAAGTTGATACTGAATTATAACTGCATTTTGCCATCTCTCAAAATGGTAGGCTTCATCCCACTCAACAAGTGTAGTCTGTCTTGCCCAATTATTAGTTCTTGACCAGAAATGATCTAAGGACCCTTTAACTAGAGTGACAAAATATTCCTCTTAGTATGAATGAGTATGAGTACTCCTGGAAAGCTCCAGGTAAACTGAGGCAAACTGGCAACTGAACAATTGTAAGTTTTTTTGTTTTTTTTTAACTTTCTCCCGTTTCCTCTCCTAGTCTAGAATATAAATCGCTTTGTTCACATCAGTCTTTCTCCTCTTCTGAAGCTGCTTCCTCTCCTACATTTGCCTCGCTACTCTCCTTCACATCTATCTTTTACCCCTTATGCTCATCACACAATCTCTGACTTTACAGAGCAAATGCACTTGCCAGCCATGGCAGTTTCACCCCCTGCCTATATGGACAATCACCCCCTCCAACTATTTATTCCTCGTATAATTGACAGACTGTATATCTTCCCACGTGTAGGCTGTTAGTTATTTTCATCTGGGCAACAAAGTCCAATTTCTACTACATCCCCTTTAGCATCCAACCTCTCCTCCCTGGAGAATATTCTTTTAATCCCTCCTGCTGTTATCACCTACTGTGACAGTTGATTTTAATTGTCACCTTGAAAGAAATTGGAATCACCGGCCAAGGCAGTCTCAATGTGGGATTGTCTAGATCAGGTAGGCCCTTGGGAGTATCTGTGGAGATTGTCTTGATGATCTTGAATAAAGTTAGAAGATCCGGCATGCAAGTGGCTGACACCGTTGTCTAGTTCGGGACCTCTTTCGTCCAGGAGTAGAGAAGGCTACTTGAATGCCAAACATGCATGTTTTATCTCTCTCTGCTCTTGGTTGTGGACATGGTGTGAGAAGCTACTCCAAGTGCCTGCAGCACTTCCTTGCAGGGATGGGCTATAGCCTAGAATTGCTAACTGACATAAACCCATGATCCTTTATTTTATTTATTTTTTATTATTTTTCGGTTGGTTTCTTTTATCACAGCCTCAGAAATGAAGCTAGACACATTGCTTTATTAAAGCACAGATGCATCTTAGTTATCACCATCCCGTCCCTCCTTCTTTTCAGTAAACACCTCTAGAATATTGCATTGTTTTGCTTCTCTCCAATTTTATCTGTAAAAGATTTTAATTCATTATCCATCACCATCATTATACAGCCTTTACAAAGTCTGAATATTTCTGCAATATCAAATTCAAGCATCATTTTAAGCCTTATTTACCTAGCAAACTAAGTTAATCAAATTTCCTCTTCTTTCAAACTCTTCCTCCATTTAGTGTTCACCAATATGGCCCTATACCTCATTTTCATACTTTCTTTCTGATCATTGTTTCTCTGTCTCCTTTAAAGATTATCAATCTCTAGGTAAATAGTAAATATAGAGTAAAAAAAAAAGATTCTCTCTCTCTCTTCCTCTCTTTTTCCCTCCCTCCTTCCTTCCCTCCCTCCCTTTGTCTTGCCCCTGCCTGTCTTTGTCTTCCCTGTCACCATTACCATAGCCAAGCAACCACAATGCATTATGCATAATATATCTCTTTTATCTGCAACTCTGACCCTCTCATGCCACTTGGCCCTCTTTCTGTCTGACCCCTGTCTCAGACAGAGTGAGCTGATACAAGTAAGAATGGACAGTAACTCTGTTCATCTACAAGAAAGACCCCTGTCTCAGACAGAGTGAGCTGATACAAGTAAGAATGGACAGTAACTCTGTTCATCTACAAGATAGGGAAAACCTCCTGTGTCATAATACACGAGGGCTCTCACCTGGGGTGTGGTTGGCCTCCTCTGAGTTTAGCCTCAAGGACTGTCTCTGAGTCTTGGAGAAAGGACCTTTTAAAAAAATTTTTTTTCACCATTCTAACACTCCTTTTTATGTATATCACAGGATGACATTTGCTGTGCCAGAGATTCCCTTTAATAATTTTTCAACTAAGCCCAATGACTCATATTTATATTCATAGCATATTTGAAAAGGCAGAGATGTGCAGTTAGCATTCATTTTATCTAATAGATCACAAAGCAGAGTTGTATGTCTTTTTCATCACTGCTTCAGTACCCACTATCCTATTATTTGTATGAAATGTGTATGTATTGAATGAACAAATATTCATCTGTATTATCTTTTCTTGAAACAAATGTTATTGGAATATTTAAATATTGAGTCATATATGTAATGAATACATGGTAATTTAACTTTATAAAAGATATAATCTTAATATTTGTTTTAAAAACAGAATTCATACTAGGTATTAATTTAACAGCCATAATATATTCACTTAAATAGGTTTTCCAAGCAATGGTGTATAGATGCTTTAGCTTATAGATTTGACTTTAATGTACCGTTTGCTAAAACTGCTTTGAGAAAATGTGAGCTATATCAGGATGTTCTGATTGATATTTTAATATTAATTGCTAAATAACCAGAACTACATTATTCTTAGAATTCTTTTAGTGAATATAATTATTCACCTATACATTTCAGACTTTCCAACCTGCCTTCTGTGTACTTGCATAAGCACCACTGTATACTGTGATGACCATGAACTTGATGCCATTCCTCCACTCCCTAAGAAGACTGCGTACTTCTATTCGCGCTTCAACAGAATTAAGAAGATCAACCAAAATGACTTTGCAAGCCTAAGTATGGCTATTTTAGTGCAGAACTAATACCAATTACAGTCTTATTTATATTTGTGACTTCTGTTTATTCGTGTTTTATTTGAGTAAACCACATTCAAGCATGTTTAGCTACTGACGTCCCTTTTTCTACTAGGTGACTTAAAAAGGATTGATCTGACATCAAATTTAATTTCGGAGATTGATGAGGATGCATTCCGCAAGCTGCCCCATCTGCAAGAGCTTGTCTTACGTGACAATAAAATAAAGCAGCTTCCAGAACTTCCGGCCACTTTGACATTTATCGATATCAGCAACAATAGACTAGGAAGGAAAGGAATTAAGCAAGAAGCATTTAAAGTAAGTTTTACGTCCACATGGTAGCCTTCATCTTTCTCTTTCCCCTCTGTCCTGGGCGAGCCTTTTCATGTCTCTGAAAGCATTTCCTGGAATGTTGCCTCTAACTTCTAAAACAAACTTCTCTGCATTATCTAGGGAAACTTTGAAAATAAGATATCTTCTGGTTCATTCTGAGACTGGTCAAGCACCAAGAATGGACAGTGGGGCTCGAATTAGAAGTGGATGGTTCTTGGCCACATGCCAAAAGCTCCTGGAAGAGGCTCAATCCAGCAAATTCGGGTTTCCTTAGAACTCCACCCAGGGGCAGATAAGATGTTGTTAGGTGACTGGGCAGGGAGCAGGTAGTGCAGGGCTCTGAGTACAGAGGCCATAAGGAGTCTAGATAGAGTCATCCTGTGGGGACTTGTTTTGTAAGTGAAGAAAACAGGCTTGAATTTGGAGTTCCTGCTTAGAACAGTGCCACAATCCAAGAACAATAATCAGCTGACTTTCTCACACAAGTTTTTACTTGGTCTTTGAAAAGAAACATATACTCAGGGAGATGGTGATGGGTAGTGTGAGCTTGTTCTTCAGATTCTCTGTTAATTATTGTGTCGATGGTAGCTGAGGGGGTTAGGGACTCTCATAGTAGTCTGACTGGCAGGGGTTTAAATGAGAGGGTACTAAATAAGATGAGTTGCTGTTTTACAGTGCTGTTTCCTTAACATAGACCACTTATTATCTAAATGTTTTCTGTCTTGCTTTCCTACCATTTTCCTTACTAAGCAACTAGTCTTTGGCTAAAAAGAAAATTTCATTTCTCCAAACCTATAAAATAAAGGAAGATCTTGCTATGCATCAAAAATAAATCTTAAGGAACTAATTTCAAGTAGAAAAGAACTGCCTGTGTAAGCTATGAAAGTATATTGAACGTAAGTGTTTTATAAGAGACTGAAAATAATTTCATTTTCTTAAAGAAATATGCTTTTGTCATATGATAGG
>NC_022024.1:25129937-25174018 GCF_000317375.1 Microtus ochrogaster | reverse complement strand
TTTGGCCATTTGAACTTCTTCTGTTGAGAATTTTCTGTTCAGTTCAGTGCCCCATTTTTTAATTGGGTTATTTAGTATTTTAAGGTCTAGTTTCTTGAGTTCTTTATATATTTTGGAGATCAGACCTTTGTCTGTTGCGGGGTTGGTGAAGATCTTAAAAAAAAAAGAATTATCTTCTTCTCAAAACAACTAAAATTCGTGTAAATGGTTGTCAATAAAAAAAAATCTGATTTTCTAAAAAAGAAAAGAAAAAGAAATATGCTTACAGTCAAATTTTCCAAAATTGTATTGAATTGCCTAGTGATTTAGAGGATGCTGACAGAGGCATGCTAGCTTACTAATCACTGCATAGAGAAGAAACTTCAGGTAAGTTTTCCATATGAATGTTTACAGGACATGTATGACCTCCACCATCTCTATATCACGGATAACAGCTTGGACCACATCCCTCTGCCACTTCCAGAAAGTCTACAGGCTCTTCACCTTCAGGTAGGTTTTGTATGATAAAGTGAGCCTTAAAACTCCAGGGAGAACAACCACAAACAGAAGGGAGCCAGGACTAACAAACTTATCTGTCATGACATATTGACATGAGCATACATTCTTCTGCTTCTGCTTCTCCACCCATTCATTCCGTCAGCTAACAAAGTGTTCACACCTTCACGTTACTGTCTATTCTACTGAGACACTGGTACCTTCAGTCATTATTTTGTTATTTTAGAAATAAAATTTAGGTAACAAACTTTTCTTTAAAGCAAGACCTTCACTTACTGAAAAAAATACATAAGAAGCCATAAAGGGAAGACAAAAATATATTTTGATGTCTAGTCTTCATAAAAAAAAATATGTCAATTTTATTTTCTCATACACATCAGATTTCATATTGAATTAAGTACTGTGCAAAGCCATCAACATGTACTAAAAATGGCACTTCTCTAATTTTTAAGTTAAAGAAACTTCAGTTTTTTTCTTTAACTTCTTTTTTTAAACCAACATGCACACACACTTGAAAGTTTACACTGTTTCTACTCCTATTAAACAGCATTCTATTTTTAGAGAGATAAGTGAAAACACATTTTCAAAATGCCATGTTTTAATAGTTTCTAAATATGTTTTGTTGTCATCCATATGATTACAATGTGTTCAGTAAAACACTTAGTTTTTGAAACAATGGGATTTGCTTCAAACCACATGAAAGTAACTTGATTTATAGCTATAATCTGCTTTCTCTGGTATTTTCTAATTTTTGTGGGGTAAACAAATAGGAAAAATATTTATTATTTGCTGAATTATAGACCATTATAATAAGGGATTTTACTTTGCAAGAAGTACTCTCTGGTTCTAGTGATTTTCTCTGTACATTATGTTAATGTTTACTTCTGCATTTTTCTTATTCCAAGTAATGTTTATATTTCTATACTTTTATTGTATTTCTGTAAATATGTGAGATCTGGATATTGATCTCTTGAATTTTTCTGACCATACTCATTTTCTTAATATCTTATGATCTCTTACAAACAATCCCAAATAATGAAAAAGAAGAGTATGTCCTGACTCGTCACCCTAAAGTTAATTCCATCCTAATAACAAAATTAGACTTAAACAAAGCAATCAGCAGAAGAGGAAACTGTAGATCAATGCATGTTACGAATTAATGCAACATGGCATGCAATAAATCTACTTTTATTGCATATAGATGATCTACATATAAATCATCTATGTGTAAAATAAATGACATACCACTAGACTGTAGCATTTATTTCAAGAATAAAATAATAAATAGTTTAACCATTATTGGATATAAATATGATATAATAACAGAATAAAACTTCCTGATTATTTAAATAGATACAAAGAATGCATTTGAGAAAACTCAATAACCCTTTATCATTAAGTATCTGAAGAAACAAAAACTAAGGAAATTCCACAACCTAATAAAGAATATGTATTCCAAACACACAGAAGTTAATATTTAATAGAGAAACACTCAACACTTTCTTGATAAGCTCAGAAAAAAATGATAGGGAATGTTTGGTCTTAATGTCTTATTAAATATTATGTTTGAAGGTTCTAATAAGAAAAACAGAAAAATAATTAAACTAGAAAGTAACACATAGATGGCAAAAGAAATAGGTTTTCAAGCCAGTGCTGAGCAACGGGCATCGCTTGGGACAACTGGCACAAGCACCACAAGACCAGGGGTAAGAGAAAGCCCTACCACAAGGAGAAGTTTGAGCTGGGACATCCTACTGCAGACACTAAGATTGGTTTTCATCATATGCACACAGTCCGAGTGCTAGCACGCAATAGGAAGTACCCTGTCCTACAATTGGATGTGGGAAAATTTTCCTGGGGTTCTGAGTGTTGTACTCGCAAAACAAGAATCATTGATGTCATCTATAATGCATACAATAATGAGCGGGTCCACACCAAGACCATGGTGAAGAACTGCATTGTGCTTATTGACAGCACACCGCACCGACAGTGGTATGAGTCCCACTATGCACTGAACCTGGACCGCAAGAAGGGAGCCAAGCTGACTCCTGAGGAGGAAGAAATACTAAATAATAAATGACCAAAGGAAATTCAAAAGAAATATGATGAAAGGAAAAAGAACAACAGTATCAGCAGTCTTATTGAGGAGTAGTTTCAGCAGGGCGAACTTCTTACCTGTATTGCCTTAAGACCAGGCCAATGTGGCAGAACAGATGGCTCTGTTAGAAAGCAAGGAGCTGAAGCTCTATATGAGGAAGATCAAAGCCTGGAGAGGAAAATAAACCATCATTCATAGCTCATCTAATAAAGGTGTTTATTGTTCTATATTTTTTAAAGAATGAATTAGATTTTCTTACTTCGCTTTCAAACGACAAGATCTTGTATACAGAAAATCTCAAGGAATCCATTAAAAGTTACCACAATTCATGAGTTTAGCAATGTGACAAGCTGTAAAATAACTATGCAAATTCCAATTATACTTCTTGTTCATTAACAATAATCATCCTGAAAACTACATTAAAAATGATTTTCATTATTTATAATCTGTCACTATCATCTGTCATCCATTAATCTAACATCTATTATCTATCTATCTATCTATCTATCTATCTATCTATCCATCCATCCATCTATCTATCTACCTATCTATCTATCTATATCAATCATCTATCTATCATCTATCACCTATCTATCTATCTATCTATCTATCTATCTATCTATCTATCCATCCATCCATCCAGCTATCGATCATCTATCTATATCTATCTGATATTTGGCACATAGTCTTATTATGTAGCTTTGCTATCTTGGAATTGTCTATATATAACAAACTGACCTTAAACTTGCCAGAGAGCTTCTTGTCTTTGCCTCTTCAGTGTACAACTTTACAGAGTGCCCTATCACACACACACACACACACACACACACACACACACACACACACACACGATAATCTCTTTCAAAATGTCACATATCTTAAATTCATAGATTACACTTATCAAAACAATGATAATCATTGTGTGGTCACAATTGCAATATGGGGTTAAACAAGGAAGAATATCTAGATAATGTCCTAATACCACAGATCAAAAACCTGGATTATTAAGGTGCACGTACTTCTTAGATTCACCTACAAGTTTTGCTTGTCACAAATTATGAGTAACTTACTAAGCTTTAGGTATAGCAGAGGAGTTAAGCAGTGTAACAGACATGAGATCAACTCATATCTGTATTTTTCATATTATTATAAGACCCATAATCCATAATATATTATTCCATAATATTATAAGATCAACTGTAGCTCTGCACACTGGTAATAAAAAAGTCTTCAAATGAGCTAATATTCATGCCTACAAATTTTTTAGGTTTCAAGGAAATTGCATTCTGCTATTTAGGGTGTAAAACATTCTAGCTACTTGAAAAATACATCAACAGTTCCGTCAAATACAAAAAAAAAAGTTACAACTCAAAGACATGACAGTAAGTGAACAAACTTCAATGCTGCCTCTTAAGACAACTTGAAAAGGCCACCTCCTCTTTCTTCTAGTATTCAATATTTTTTGGAAACATATATTTATTTCAGGAGATAGCACTTCATAATGCCACGTGAATAAATTCTCAGAACTGAGAAATCTATGAAAACAGAAAGTATGTTGGTCACTGTCCAGGAGTAAGGGGAGAATGAAAAAGTGTATTTCCCCAAAATCTGCTTGCCTAGTCTCTCACTTTACTGCAGCCAGGTTGACCTGAGTGTGAATTGTTCAGAAGTCACACCATGAAGATTCTTGGGACTTTTTGCTTGCTCTTTTTCTTCCCTGGATATTCCTCCCTTGGCTCTCCCAAAGCCTGTGTCTTCCTGCTACACTACACTGTCTTCAATTTCTTTTATCATTTTAAGAATAACTTCTTTCTTTCAATAATCTTCCTCACATACTTGTATTTCTCATGTGCTCTGTACTGGTAAGAATAAGTCTATTTAGTTAATTAATTATTCCCTATGGTACAAACAATGCTTCATGTATAATAATCATACATTGAATAGTCTGGACTAGTAGAACAAATACAAGAATTAATACATTTTGCATATTACAATGTACTACAGTTTTGCTTAATACCTTAGGTTTATAAAGTCTTGTCTTTTCACTTTTTTGTCTTTTTTTTTTAGAATAACAACATTCTAGAAATGCATGAGGATACTTTCTGCAATGTTAAAAATTTAACCTATGTTCGTAAGGCATTAGAGGACATTCGACTGGATGGAAACCCTATCAATCTCAGCAAAACTCCTCAAGCGTACATGTGTCTACCTCGTTTGCCCATTGGAAGTTTTGTCTAGTGTTAGAATGTTAGGCAAACGTCTGAATTGTGATGCTTTTTGTAGCCAAATGACACATCAATCTCTTCAAAACCAAACTCAGTATATTTCAGATGCAATAAAGAATGTGGCATGATTATATAAAACAATAAGCTGAAAGTGTTAAGATAAGAATTTAATAATTTAACTAAACATGAATTAGGTATAAATCTATAAAACACATAGAAAGTAAATTAAATGATAACATATTTTCAGCTACTCTTACAAATCAGATATGATTAGAAAATTTTAGGTATCATATCAAGTTGAATAAGAAAGAAAGAAAACATTTGAAATGAATACTTTAGATATGCTGATAAGATGTGTACATTTTAATTAAACATTTTTAGTCTTAATTTTCATTGATATATGTTTCCCACCTAATTCATTTAAGAACACAAAGAAAATAATAAATGTGTTTGAAAAATACATGGTCTTGTGAGAAAGTATTTCTTATAAGCACAGTGTGCAATTTCCTTATGACATCTATCATCTTTTCTCATGTAATTTTCAATTATTTTTTATCCATTTTATATACCAACCCTAGTTCCCCCTTCCTCTCTTTCTACTTCCTCCCCACCCTCTCTCCTACCGACCCCCCATTCACTCCTTAGAAGGGTAAGGCCTCCCATAGGAAGTGAACAAAACCTGGCATATTAAGTTGAAGCAGAACTAAGCTCCTTCCCTCTTCATTAAGGCTGAGCAAGGCATCCCACCATAGAGAATGGGCTCCAAAACGCCAGCTCATGACTACCCTAACTGTCATCATAGAACCTCCATACAGTAACTGATGGAAGCTAATGCAGAGATCCACAGTCAAGGACCAGGCAGAGCTCCCCAAGTGCAGTCAAAGAGAGGGAGGAGGGATTGTAGTAGCAAGGACAAATCATAATCATGATGGGTAAACCCACAGAGACAGCTAACCTGAGACCTGTCGTGGGAGCTCAAGAACTCTAGACTGACAGCTGGGAGCCTGCATGGAACATCTATCATCTTTAAGACCTGTGTTTCTCTACCTTTGAAAATAATGTATAGGATATGGAACATACCGAAGATGCCATAATAACAACCCCAGAGAAGAGCAGGAAAAAAACTTTATAAGGGAACTAGATTTTTTTTTAAATCTTTGAAAATGAATAATGATGTAAGTTCATGGTTAAAATCTGAAACACTGGAAAGGACTTGCTCTTGGGTACAGGACCCCAGGTTCCAGTTACTGATCTTATATACCTCCATAAAAAATTCTCCCAGAAAAAGGAAAATATAATTCCTCCTTCTATAGAAATGTATTTCTGCTGGCTGCTAGTGGCGCACAGCTTAAATCCCACCCAGCACTTGGGAGGCAAAGGCAGGCAGATCTCAGATGAGTTTGAGGCCAGCCTAGTCTACCAAGAACATTCCAGGTACATGGATAAATCCTGTCTCAAAAAACCAAAAATAAAATGAAGAAAAGAAAGAAAAGAAATATATTTCTCCAAATTTAATATATGTATATATGTGTGCTTATATATGTGTGTGTGCATAGTACCCAGTACTGTTACATGTCTATATACATGAGCATTCATTTTTAAGTGCAAAAGTAAGTATTCTGAACCCTACTTGTGACATTTCAAAATAGTCGATGGGGACATTTCCACATGAGTACAGCCCCTGGAATTCTGAGACGTTGGCATCCCATTTCATGGATACTCAAATTTTGCATTTATACCAAAATTATAAATAATGGCCAGGCTTGAGCATACATAACTATATGCTTGAGAGTACCTCTATAGATAAAGTCAAAGAAATAGGATTCTTGGTAAAATACTATTAAGTTCTTAATAAGTATTATGAAATAGACATACAAGATATTAAATGTATATTGTTCCGCCTTGAGCAGAAAAGTTTTGTTACAGGTTCTACATCTTGGGTTGAGCAGCATCAACACTTACACTCATATTGACCAGTTTCATGTTTCTGTATTAACCTCCATCTGCTGAAAAAGAAGCTTCTCTGATAAAGGTTGAGAGCTGCACCAATCTACAGCTATAAAAAAATACGTATCTAGACGGCAACGATACCATGTACTCTCAATAAAATAAAATAGAAGGTTCTCCTCTAGACTCCTCAGCTACATCACAAAAACCAAATTTCCCCTTGTTCTATATCATTTATATATCCACTAACCATAAACATTAAAATGATAATTCAAATTTGAGAGCATTTTTTCTAATATGGGAGTTGGCATGGGACTCTGCATGCATGTGACAGTTGTGTAGCTTGGTCTATTTGTAGAGCTCTTGCAGTGAAATCAGGATTCACTCTGGTGCTTAAGCTGGATTTTTGGAACCTATTCCCCTTGCTGAGTTGCCTAACCCAACCTTGATGGGTTGAAGAGGGGGGTTTGGTCCTGCCTCAACTTGATGTGTGATGCTTTGTTGAAGCCCATGGGAAGCATGCCTCTTTCTAAATGGAGAAGTATAATTGATGTGGGAGAACCCCACCTATTTCAGGCAGCTAGGCAGATGGGTGTGTCTTATACAACAGAACTGGCTGAGCCAGTGGGTCAAGTAGTAAGAAGCCTCCCTCTATGGTTGCTGCCTCCAGTACCCTTCCTTGAGTTCCTGTATGGAGCACACATTTCCCCTGTGTTATTAATACTGTCTATTTTCTCAGTTTTCAGAAAGCCCTTAGTTATTGCAAGGTTAATAGCATTTTCAAAAGCTGATATTGAATGACACTATACACATGACACTTTTAATTTTAAGTACATTGCCTTGATAGGAATAGAAAACACTCTCTGTATTTATCATATCATTAAGCATCTCTTTATAAGATGACTTAATGGTTGATAGATGGGAAAACCCATACCTCATGAATTTGTAAATTAGCTGTATATCTTCCCAAATCTCCAAAGAGTAAGTAATTTCCCCAACCTCTCTCACTCCCTCACAAATGCTCACTCTATTCCTTTAATTGTATATATATATATGAGTAAGTATATTATTTATATGTTTTCAGGGCTGACCACCATTAGATAACCCAATGAGGGGGATTGTCCCTGGGGAAAGACTGATTCTTCCTGTCTCAGCTGATAACTTTCTACAGTTCTTTATCTAAGTTTGGGGCCCCATTAGGTTTCTTCCATCTACCTGCTGTTAGAATTATTCCAGTCTTGATCAAGCAGCCATACTGTAAAACGCTGGCTGTGGTAAGTTGGTGTGTTTCCAGTATCGGACGGTATTTCCCTTCTGTTAAGTGGGTCTTACGTCCATTAGATAGATGTTGGCCACTGCCAAGTTATAAGCACTACCGCTACATTCCCAATTTCCTATTGGTCAAAATGCTTCACCAGAGCAATAGCAATCCTAACTGTAGGGGAGTGTAAGTGTTAACAGCTGTGGAGGTGTGACGCTATCCTGACCAATCAGACAGCCAGGTTGTACTTAGAGCTGCAAAGGGGCATCTCTGGAGGCTGGAGCCGCAATAGGACAGCTCAGGCCTGGAGAGAAAGGTGTCCTAACTTGTCCAGAAGCCAGGTTACCTGAAGTTGGGGTGCAGTGGGGGATGGTCTCCCTGCAGAATATAGCAATCTCACTCCTCTCCTGGACAGCAGCTACAGATGAGATCTTCTCTGTTCCCTTAAGGGAATGTCCTAGCAGTCCTATCAGCTTCCAAGATGTTACTTCTTTGGCCAATACTCTGTAAAAGGGGAAGCCCCTGTAGACATGTAGCAATCTCCTCTGGCTCTGTCAAAAAAGGTATTACTTTCTCTGCTCAGCCATGCTCAGCCCCCCAAAGGATGGTCTCAGCGATGTTTTTCAGTTCTGTACCCTAAGAAACATCTCAGTCAGGTTCTTCTCTTCTGCAATGGCTAATGAAGATCATCACCCTTCATTAAGGTGATCAAAAAGACTCTTTTGAGAAAGGGATTTATTTGGAAAGGAGTCCAGGAGAGTGGCTACCTCTGCCGGGGTGGTGAAAGGCCTCCAACTCAACAGGCAGAGAGGCTAATATAGGGCTTCCTAAGGGCAGAGTTTTCCCAGAGAGAAAAAGGATCGGTTAGTTTTCCCTGGTAAGGGGCAGGGGCAGGGGCAGAGATGGCTCTGATTTCTTGGCTCAACTGTGTTTCTTTCACTGACTCTGGGTTAAGAGTCCAGGGGCTCAGGGCTTGGTTGGTTTCCTGCTCAGGGATCAGTTAGTTTTCCTGCTTCAGTTGGCCCTTTTATCTTAGTAATACAGGCATGCTAGAAGAGAAGCTACTCTCAGCACTCTGCTAGACCAGCACGCTGCCTTACTATGTCCCAACTCTTACCCTTATACCCATAGATGAATGTAGCTACCGCCCTTCATCCGAGAAATTTCTCTTTTACAGCAAATGGAGATCATCAGAGAAAACTGCAACTCTACACTATGCAGAGGAGAAGAGATAGATGGTGGGGAGCTCAGCCCCAATCTATACATCTGTACCACAGCTCCTGCACCTATGGTTCTGGGAACATCACAGGAGAGGGAGCATAGGGATCATAAGAGTCAGAATACCAGGAATTTGGCTGTGGGATGACTATATGAAGAAGACCAGAAGTATGTCAGTATCAGTAGGCAGGCTAATGTGACAGGGAGTGCATTTGGGGGACCCCACCCTTAAACAGAGAACTACAGGAAACTAATGACTGCCGGAAGAAAGAAAATTAGCCTGTCACAAAGATGAGTGCCCTTACTGGTTACCCAATACAATATATAAAATATATGAAATCACACATACAGTATATGTGTGCATGTAACAATAATAATCAAAGAAAAGAGCTATTGATTTGAGAGTGGGGTGTCATGGCAGGGGTTGGAGGTCGAGTACATGGAAGGAACTGGAGGGAGAAAAGGGGAAGGAGGAAACATAATTCTATTATAATTTAAATTGTATATATTTGTTAAGTGAGGCATTTGTGTCTCTTTCTTCTGAATAAAGACAAATGCTGACTGTTTTGGGATGAGCTACTACTGCCACCAAGTGTTAGGATTCCAACACAGTTATATATGTTTTTCCACTGAAAATGTAGTATAAGGCATGCTAACACAAATAAAGTGAATACTAATGAATAGATAAAATATATTTTACTGGATTTACTTGATGTACTTAGTAAACAAAGTATAAGATGAACACCATTGATTTTGTTTCCACAAATGCCATGGCCATTGTTGTGGCAAACAGACAGACAGACAGGCAGACACACACACACACACACACACACACACACACACACACACACACATAACCTGAAATCTATGTTTTTCTAGGAAAAATTAAAGTGATTTTTTTTGCTGTTTAATAACGTGAGAAACTATGGTCAGTAAGTCCAGTGCATGTAGCTGACATTTGCTCCAAGTTCTTACAGATGGCCTTTCAGTTATGACATTAACTTCCAGTTCAGAGAATAATGGCTGTATCTCCACTCACAGCCACAAAAGAGTCCTGTTCTCAAAATCAGCGTCAAGTTGTGTTCTATGGTAATGTTTAACCAACAGATTCATCTGGGGGATACTAGAATTAAGTATGGTGCTTTCTCATATGTATTCCATTGTATCATAAGGGGTCTAATAAAGATGAATTGATAGGAGGATGATGTTATGAACTTATCTCTACGGTCAAACAGGCTTGGATTTAAAGGCTAACTGTGAAGTTCATCAGTCTCCAAGACCCTGGGCAAAGTCACTTCAATTCCAGAATCTATGAAACCTGGTCATCATCTTTTGAAGTAGGCAGGGACTTTTTTGTTGTTGTTGTTGTTGTTGTTTTGTTTTGTTTTGTTTATCGAGTGTCTCTGTAGTTTTGGAACCTATCCTGGAACTAGCTCTTGTAGACCAGGCTGGCCTAGAACTCAGAAATCTGCCTGCCTCTGCCTCCAGAGTTCTGGGATTAATGGCGTTCGCCACAACGGCCGGCAGTTTGCAAGGATATTATATGTTTAAGATGCACACGTAGTAAATGTTTGTGGTCACGTTTCATGTACCACCAATCCGACTTCTGAACTTGTAAGAGTCGGGAAGAAATGGGGTCCCAATTTCCTTTACTGCAGCCGCTCTCAGAGCATTGGAAAAAGCGTTCTCCCAATCCACTCTCCTGAAGGAGAAGGCCCATATTCCAACAGACCCCAACAGATTTAAAATAGAAATTTCAAACACCTCCCTTCCCCAAGCGTTGCCAGGGTGTGAGCATTGCCCACCTTTACCTCTGCCTCAAATCCTGCGTCACAAAACCTCTTGCGAATGTTCGCTGCACGTCTAGTTCTAGCGGGAACCCCGCCTCCTCACAGACAATGCCAAGTCCACTCCAATTGGCTGTCGTCCTTGGTAACCAAGGACGCGGTGGGAATGCGGGGGTGGGGGTGAGGGGGCCCTGCCGGTATATAAAGGCTGCCACTGCCCACGCCCATTCAGTCCGGCCAGGACGGCGACGGTGAAGCACCTGGGTTGAGAGGGAGGAGCAAGGTAACAAGCGATCCCTGCCTCTCCCGTCCCCAGCCCAAGCCTCGTGTGAGGCGGGTGTGTGAGGGACCCGGGAGTGGCTCTCACAGCTCATCGCCCACCAACACCTTCCTCCCCCACCATCCTTACCCCACCCAAATCACCTGGGCAAGACAACCCAGGTGCGAAAAGAAAGTGATTCTGAAGGAAGAGCTAGCAAGTGGAGAAGAAAGAGGGCAGGCAAGGTCATAGACACTAGCACCTGGCCCTAGGGACCAACAGAAAGGCTCTTCTGATTGACCATCGGATCTGGCCAAAGTGACAGCTCCTAGGAGGCTACCACTAGGAAGACTCGTGGAGATCCCTAAACCATGACCCAGACGGTCAACGAAAGGGAAGATCCCCTCAATCTGGGCGGAGGCGGCTGGGCATCCTCCATTCCATTGCGCACTTGGTCCTCCTACCATCGAAGGCAGAGGGGCTCTCAGATGTCCAAGCGGCGGTACCGTGATGGCACCAAAGCTGAGTATGAGGCTCCCAGGAAACAACCCAAGCAACAGCATAGCCCTGGCCCATGGTACCAACCGCCCAGAGGGCCCTATTGGGCGGTGTACTCCAACTGGGGACGCTGTGGAGAGCCCTGGCGCCCACCTCTGATGGCAGTCCATAGCCCCCTGTGCCCAGCGCAGATGATCCGAGCCTACGGTCTGCACCCGGTTTGCCTTTGCTGCTGTTGCTCCTGGAGCGGGCCCTGGAACCCCTGTTGGGAGAGACCCCCTGGCAGAAAGAAGCGCTGGGGACGCAGGAGCCGTGGCCTGCGCCGCCAATCTCGTCGCTCCTTCCCGAGGAGCCCACCTATAGACCTGAGCAAGCTGCTGCGGCCAGTCAACCTTTATGGGTGGCGGGCGCCTGGGATGAGAGCGCCTAGGAACACCACTCAGTTCATCATGAACCAGGTCTATGAAGACATGAGACAACAAGAGAAGATGGAGCGCCAGCAGGCGGTGTTGAGAGCGCAGCAAGCCCAGGCCAGTGGCACAACGCCCGGAGACTTCACTGTCAACAAGGCGCCTCACTGCAGCGTCGAGGAAGATGCCCAATTGCCTGAAGATCTGTATGGCTTCATGCAGGATCCCTCTCTAACCTTCAGTCCTGCTCCAGTGCAGCAAATCCCGTCTCCCACCCCACAGCGGGTAGAGGAGGAGGAGAAAAATGATGATGAGTGTGGAGAGGTGTGTGGTGAAAAGGAGGAGAGCGAGGAGGAGGAAGAGGAGGAGGATAGAGAGGCAGAGGATGAAGATGTGGATGAGGAGGAAGTCGGAGAGGCTGACACTATGGAAGGAGGAGAAGACGACCAGGAAGAGGAGGATATGTTGGAAGAGGAGGGGCTGGAGGCGGGACAGCAGAGAGAGGAAGACAAATTCTTGCCTCTGGGAATGCCTTTGTCAATCCTAGTAGGGGATGAAGAGGAAAGAGAGAACTTTATAAACTATGACTTATTAAGCCGAGAACAAAGAATTCCCAATGTGCCGGAGGCAGATCTGTTTATGGTACCGGACATCGGACATTAGCCATCAGGAAGGGAACTGAGAAACAAAAATGGAACTGAGTGGAGGCTAATGGGGATTACCAACTTATTAAATGCAAATTCAAAAGTGAGTTCCATTAATAAACATCAATGTAAACACCTTCGTTGGCCACTATAAAATATTTAAACATTGGTGTGTTTGTGTATGACTGTGATGGGTGGGGGAGGGAAAGTTTTCAGTTATATTTTATTGGAAATGATTAAAGGCCAAATATTTTATTACTCCAGTTTGAATATTTTCATTTGCTGTCTCCCTCTTCAGACAACTGAGATTTTGTAGTTCAAAAAAAATTTTTTTTTTGCAATATCGAAAAACATTAAGTTTAATGAGCTTGCAATCAACAGATTTTTGGCTGTCACCCGCTTAAGAAGCATGCATGGTGACCATTGAATATTTACCACTGCCCTTGTCACTGAGAACAGCCCTTTTCTACAGCTGTAGATTTCCCGCCGTCAGAGTTCATTTTTGAGGGCTGTAATTTTGTAACCCCATTTGCAGGCTGTTGCCATTCCTCATTCATATTCCTTACTCCACAGTGCTATGGATCTTCCTCAGAGGAACATGAAGTTGCTTCTGTGGAACTGGTTATTTGCCATGGCCTCAGCAATCCATGATCCATGCATGGAGAGGATTCCCCATGGTCAGAAGTCAACTTGAACATCTAGTTAAGATCCAAGGTAACTGCAAACAATGGCACACGGCTAAGATTTTGAAGCCTTGTTCATGCATATATTCCTTGCATACGTTCAGAGGAAAATAGAAACTTAGTTTTGCAGAACGGATTAAAGAAATGATTGTTGACTTTTGCGCGGGGGGAGAATATCTAATTTCGTTTCCCAGTTTGTCTTCTTTAAAAAAAAGAGAGTAAAAATGATGTGCAAATATGAGCCTTTGTGAATAGTTTTTGATAATCTATGGAGAACATATCATTCCAAATAGCTACCATGGTACAAAGAGTTTTAAGGAGTAAAAACATATCTCCCTCCAATTGTGTAAGTTCCACTGACAGCATTTGTCTAGAGTCATCCAGGATGAAAAATTTGACAACAACAGCTTCAGAATTCCACCTTGTCAGTCAGGCTTCTTAACTTGATAACACTAGTATTTGTTGGTTGAACAGAATATTTTCTTGTTGATCTCTTTCTTGGGTAGGTATTGATTTATTTGTAGGATTATAGGCAATTGAGTAATAAAATTATTAAAAATGTCCTCATTTGTATTTAAACATCTCAAGTCTATGCAGCTGTTCTCCAGGGTCCAACGGGATGAAGGAAAAAAAAACCCTCTTTGTAAGATTCTACCAACCACACCATACATTACAAATTACATCAATAAATATCAAACATTTTATGGTAAGCTAGGAAAGTATTACCTTATATATGACTCAGTCTAAATGTCCTATCAAATTGATTTAAATTGGCTACTGGATGCCTTCCTGTTGCATTTATTATACACACATATAGTGAAACAAAACTCTATGTCACTGATAATGGCCATTCATACACATTAAAACTCAAAACGTGCTTAACTCAAAACATTTGTGAAAAAATCACTATGGCAAATGAGTATAGCTCTCTACTTAAGAAAGCTATCTAGCTTTGACTGTCTTTACAATATCACACCTAGAAAATTCTCAATCTCTCCTTGTAAGAGATACTTCTTGTAAATTTAAAACTTCTAATTTTTATTATTTGTGAATTTTATCCATGCATGCAATGCATTAGAATCATACCCATGCCACTCAATGATCTCCCTTGGTTTCCTGACACACCATCTTAACATCTTCCTAACTTTGTAGCTCCTAAAAAGTTAAATTTAGCAAATTAAATGCCTCCAAAGGTTTTCCTTTTACATCACTACTACAGATTGCCTTAGTCTCTGTCCTACCACTATGAAGAGACACCATGACCAAGGCATTTACTTTGGGGCTTTCTTAGAGTTTCAGAGGTTTAGTCCATAATCATCATGACAGGGAGCAAGGCAGCAGGTGTGAATACTGTTCATTGAGAAGATTGTCCAAGCAGACATTCTGACCTGCAGGTGGTAAAGAGCTACAGACTGTTACGGAACAGCACTCTTCCATAGCTATGAGCACTAGCTCTGATTTCTTAACACTTTGTCTCCTCGAAGCTTTTCAGTAATGAGAAAGGGCCATTTCTCTATGGTAGATGGTTACCTCCTTTGTAGGGATAAGTCCCGCCCCTTAGGGGGCGTGTTCGCCTCGGGTTAATGTTTGCCTATAAATTTGCCAAGCGTGTTCCCAAGGCGCTGCTTCTGCTTTCCTGGTCTCCGCTGGAACGGTGGTTCTGTAAGTCTATTAAAGCTGTATATATAATACACACACACATATATATATATGTATTATATATATGTATATATATACATATATATAATACATATATATATATTTACAATCTGTCTGCATTCGTTTACACCGTTACATTTTGGAGTTTATTTTTTTAACCAATGACCTTCCTCCATCACTCCATGAGTGAGTCTCCCTTCAAATGAGAAGCTGGTCTCAAGGGTGCAGGCCGTGAATGCATCTGTCACTTTGTTTTCCAATTACTCACTTGGGACTGTAAATTTTTACACAATAAATGACCCTGAATCAAAGGCTGACAGATGTTTGTGTTGAAAAGTCATAGGTTCAAGCCTCTTTCATCTTGCTTTATGTAAATCATGCCTGGATATTTTCCGTGTGAAGGACACTTGCAGAGGTATGTATAGCATGTTTAAATGCATAGTCATAGTTCCAGCAATGAGAACTCTCAGGGATGGTGGACATGGCTCAGTCAGTAGAGTACTTGCTCACAGACATGAAGACCCAAGTTCAGATTTCCAGTATTTATATAAAAAGCTGAGTGGACAGATAATGTGGAATGTCTTTCTATATATGTGTAGCATTTACTGGTTAATCAATAAGGTTGTTTTAGCAGACTAAAGCCAGGTGGGAAATCTGAACCGAGATATATAGAGACAGTAGGTGGAGTCAAAGAGATGCCATGTAGCCACCAAAGGAGAAGATGCCAGGACATTACAGGTAAGTCACAGCCTCATGGCAATATATAGAGTAATAAAAACAGGTTAATTTAAGATGTAAGATCTAGCTAGGCATATGCCTCAGCCTTTGGCCAAACAGTGGTGTAATTAATATAGTTTCTGTGTGATTATTCAGGTCTGGGTGACTGAAAAATGAAAGTGCAGTCTCTGTCTACAGATAGGTATGCATCTGAAACCCCAAGCCTGAAGAAGTAGAGATATACCTATCTGCAGATAGGTATACAAGTAGATGCCTGGAGATCACTGGCCACCTAGCCAGCTACTGATATGCTCTACATTCAGAGGTGAGATAGCTTATCTCAAACAGACAAAAACAATGAAGAACTCTCTTTGTCTCTTTTGGCACACACACACACACACACACACAACCATAAACATACAAAAAATAAATTGGATGAGCCTTTGTACACCAATTTGCCCCAAATTTTCTCTACAAGAAAATATAGAAAATGTAACATATCTTAAATAAGGTAAGGGTGTGAGGCATTTAAAACATCTTTCACAGACAGATCATGAACTATCTGAATCACTGCTTCTTGTACATGTGTCCCTACAAGTCATCCTGCTGGGTTTCTATATTCTGAAATTGTTTCTTTGATGTTGCTTTTAAAATAGGTTTTTTTCTTCCAGATTTAAGACACCGATGATTCCAGACTACAACAGACACGTCTCATGATTTGAATGCTGAATAGCTTTATATTGCTACCTCACACTGAGTCAATACTATATCCATTCAATATTACAGTTTTTAAAAAATCATTTTAAGAAGAGATTCAGTAGGAATGGCTGTAACACAAGCTGGATGTTGTAATATATTTTCATTTTTTCAATCGGTTCAAATTTGATGGGAGATATTGACTATCTCAGTATAGTTATTGGGAATACATTTGTAACATGTAAGAATTAAGTCTTATATTCCTTTTTACATGTTTCATACATTAAATGGCATGTATGGAGCTATTACATGATGTGGACATGCTTTCACAGTCTCACAGGCATTTGAAGTATCTATGGTGGAGAATTCTTACCTATGGATATTTTCATATGTTCCATGTGTATTTTAATTCTATTAATTTAAAATGTTTGTCTATATAATTTGCTACTTCTCAAAATGCTTCAATTACCTTATATCCTTTAAAACATTTGCCATAACTAAACACCACCACCAAAGTCAGAAATTCAATGCTCCAAATGCAGTCAGGGGTTTTGTATTTTGTTAACTTTTTATTAATGGTAGGATCTCCTTGAACTTGGAGATCATAATGGCAAACTGAAGTTAAGACGAAATCAAATGGCTTCTGTGTTCTGGCTTTATATCCCACCCCTTTTCTTCAAAGTCAGTATTCTCATTTTTAAAAGTAAGTAAAACGTCAAGGTTTTTTATCTCCTCTTTAAAATATTATGTGGTTCCAAACTACTTTCTGCACAAATATTTAAATAGAAAACACTGTTAATCAAACTGACTCTTTTTCTTAATTGCTATGTCTAAGAGGCTCTAAAAAACTTAAATTCCCTAGTTCGATATACATCTGCCACCTAGTGGCCATGATGCACATGACCCGTGGGAGAAAACTGTGCCATACCTAGTAGCATTTTTGAAAGACAGCACAGATGGGACTGGTCACCTCTCTACGTATCAGTAGCCATGAACTAACAACACATACATGAACATAAAAAGAAATTGTCACACCTTAAGTATTTAATAATTGTGGATCTCCTAATTTAATTTAAAATAATAATCAGTTCATTCAAGAAAAACATAGAATATTAATACACATAAAATAATCTGATTGTGTTGGCAAAATTCACTATAATTATTTATTTATTTCAACATATTGCTATGTGACTCTGGGTTTTTTTTCATTCAGAAGACTAAGATAAAAAAAATAGATGCTTTGAAAAATCCTTAGATTTGTGTATTTTAGATTTCTGTACAGGTTTTTATGCAGTTACAATAACATACTTATATTTTATCTAAAGCATTTTCACAGTGAATCTGTTGAATCTCTTTTGACATATAGGCCACTAATTATCATGTTTTTTCACTGACAATGTTTTGTTTTAATGGTGCCAGTAAGGAGGACAATTAACCAATTTGTGGTTTATATGCTTAGATATGAAATCCAAGTTGCTAAGCTATATAATGTTTCATAACTTCATCTTGAGAGTTACGAGTAACAGTATGTGTTCCTTCTTTGGCTTAGTTTTAAGAGAGAGAGAGAGATGTGTGCCGGCGACACATAGGACCTGAACATCATTTAATTCATTGATGGAGCCAGTCACTAACAAGAGCAACAGCTTACTAAGGAAAGAAACAAACTGCTGGTCTGTTGCTGGTTAGACAAACTGAGAGTAACTAATATCTTTATAACAGCCCTAGTTCCAGCTCTTTGCAGCTGTTTAGATAGACACACATGTCCCTGAGATGGAGTCTGTGTGCCTACATCATTCTTAGTAATGCCTTCAGCTCAGAGTCCCTTGCAAGAGCAGACACTACCTTTCCACAGTCTTCACATTCCACTTCATGGATACTTTGTCAGACATAGCCAGTTGTCTATGATTCTATTTCTCCTCATAAAATCTATAGGGCAGAGAGTGGATCATCTATTTCCAGTGTAGAATCCTGTAATGCTATCAATGTTTACGGAGCATAGAAAAACTAAAAGGAATATATGAAACAAATGGTGGCCATTAACTAGTTCTAACAGAGGATCAATAGTGACTTATAATGACTTCTTCCAGTGGAAACTAAATCCACTTGGTTAAGGTAGCACGGGAAAATGTAGGTGGGGGTGCCAACCACATCTCTGCCATTTCCAAAGCCTCCTGTCTTTGTAAATGAACAGATTTTTACAGGAACTAAAAATAACATCTGTAAATATAAAGAGCAAATTCTTGGCTCCACAATCTTGGTGACCAACGACCAAGATTGGAATCATCAGGAAAATGGCCCTCTTTGGAAATGCTCGGTGCAACATTCCTTCCCAGAATGCATATAAAAAGACATGTTGATGTTAAAGTGCCTGGAATAAAACTTTCAAACAATCAGCACTTACTTTATTCTAAGTTATCTTTATCAAACTTTTAACTTGGGTGAAACTTGATACTATTTATACATTCTGAACTCACCAATAAAAAGGCTGGAGTTAGAAACTACTAAAAGATCTGGCCTTGGCTGGATGGCTACTCTATGTCAGATTGGAAGCCAGTGCTCTGTTGGCTAACATCATTAGCTGCACTCTGAAGTGGAGAGAACGTGAATAAAATGTTACAGTCACTTTGGATTATACAAGGACGCAATTTTCATTCAATATTTAAAGCCGTGAGTATTTAGTCATACTGCGTATTGCAATGCTGTCTTTGCAAAGTGCTGAGTCTCTGTTATTGAAGTCCAAGGGTTTTATGATAAATTATTTATAGGATGAGATATTTTAAAGAGAGAGAGAAAAAAGCAGAGCGCCAAATTGTGCTGGCACATCATTAAGAGAGTTATTATGGCCCCTTTCTTCTAATATGGAAATAGAGCGATCATTCTAATTGGGAAGTCTTTAATTCTCTAAAATAACTATCACTAATGAAAGTGGATGAAAATGGAGAATTTCTGGCTCCCGGGTGAAAGGAGTCATATGACTCTCTAGAAAACTAAAATCCAACATAAAAAGTAAACACTGTATTTTCAGAAGATCAGAAAAGACAGAGCATGAGGAAAAGTCAAAGTGTATCAACTGGAAAACGTTTGGCCTGCGGAAAGAATCAGAAATTACAGTGGAAAGTATTAAAATTTAAAATTTAATGTGCTGTATTTTCTTGTATCTTGCACACTGAAGGTAACCTGTGCTTCCTAGACCTACTAATTACCAACTGAAGTCGATAAATTCATCTTCACTTATGCAATCATGTTTTCTTTTTTATAACTAAATTAATCACCATTCCCTAAAATTATATGCATATACAGCACTTTTGAGCATGTGTATATGCATTTACATATGTATACATAATTTAATAAACAAAAGCTTACCATTGGGGTCTATCACCACCTCTTGATTGGCTATGGAAATTACTAAGGAAGCAACAATTACCAGAAAGATACTCCGAGTAATTAATATCTTATTGGAATTATAGTCTTCTGCACTAGGTCCATTTCTTAAATATCTTTCATTGTGTAGGAAGACTATATTTTTATAAGGTTACATATTTTGTTAATAAACACTTAGAGCAAAGGTCACAGCTAACTTGGGGACCTAGGCATTAATTAACTTGCACGTTCTGCTACGTGTCTCTATTAAATGATAGGAATTAGTCTATAATTTATGGAGTAGCCAGGATTATGTTCAGAACATTTTACCAATAGTTATATGAACAGTAATTGCCCGGAACACAGGCCAAAGAGCACCCCATAAATGGCTAAATTGATAAGTAATAGGCTCTGTGTCATGGGCTTATCATTTACTTAGTAGGGACAATCTCTGGGCAGGATGTGACCTCACAGCAGGGAAAGTCACGAAATGAGAATGTCTGATGTCATAACCCTCGTAGCTTTGCTTTCCCCCCTTTAGACTTTTGCCTACTCCACGATTCTCCTATAATAATACTCTGAACATTAATACATTTAATATCTACCCATCACAAGGTATCTATTAGCCGGAGTTTTGTATAAATATAAATGAAAGAAGACACAATACATTTATTCATAAAAGATTCTGACAAACGATGGGTAAAGGCCTTAGGAAAAATAAGCCCAGTTCCTTTTTTAAAAATACTGTTTTTATTTTTTTTTCTTTTAAAAGACCACATTTGTATGAAGTATTTTTTCATAACTCTCTACTGCTACTCACTTCCAATTTCCCATAGGAGACAATAGTCTGACCCTCTCCCAACTTTTTGTCCATTTTTTTGATATTGATAAGTATGAATTCACTTAGTGTTTTTCAGATGCGTGTGGTAGTTTGGCCATTTACAAGGTATGGGCTTATCAATACCCACATCCTTGAAGAAGTATAATTTTCCTTCCTATAGGTGCCAGCGACTGCCCATAGTTCCTCTGCAAAGAGTAGGGCTTTGGAGGCCTCTCACTATGCACTCAGTTTGGAATTTTACCTGGCTTGACCATGTAATCGTAGCTTCTGTGAACTGATGTGTTCAACAGCTATGTCATGTCCAGAGGTCAGCATTTCAACACTCTTTTTCTACCTTTCTTCTGGAGTGTTCCCTGAGCCTTATGGTTACATATACTTAGCACTCTGACTGGTTACTAGTCCTCGTACCAACCACTACCACCAGATTAAGAATCTTCTCTAACCGAAGTTGAGTGTCACACAAATCTATGGGCAAAAAGAAGGCAATTTGACAGCATGACCCCTTAACAAAAACATCAAAAGCAGGCTCCCCATTAGGGCCTGTGGCCTGCCTAGTTGTAATGGTATATTATTTGTATTTCTTGCCTGAAAACCAGAGGCAAAGCTAAAGTCACTAGAGGTCAGACAATGGTGGCACACACACACACACACACACACACACACACACACACACACACACACTTTTAATTGTGGGATTCAGGAGACAAATAGATCTTTGAGTTCAAGACCACCCGGGGCTCCGCAAGAACAATGTAGAAAAAAATCCAGGTGGTGGTGGCTCACACCTTTATTCCCAGTCCTAAAGAGTCACATACCTTTAATCCCAGCACTAGAGGGATTATAAACGGGGAGGAGAGAGAGGCCTAGTCTGCTTAGTTTACAGTTGCCCAGTCTTGGGAGAAGTAAGACCTCTCTAGTGTCTTAGCTGCTTTGCTTCTCTAGTTTCCAGTGTGAACCCCAATTTCTGTCTCTGAGTTTTTATAATTCATTTTACATTCATGGGCTTTTAATCAGGATTGTAGAACTAGGCATGAAATCCCTCCTGTGGAACAGGTCTCACAGGCCATCAGAAAACAATTGTTATCACCATAACCAATGCACTATGTTTACATTAGTGGGTGCATCTTGCCCATAGGGTCAGTACCGAAGCAGGTAGGGCCAAACATTGGGCAACACTATTTGTAAATTTTTTTTTCTCCTCAAGCAGGCCATACAGCGCCTGCCTTCTGGCATTATGTAAGTTAGCCATCAGTGAAAATGTTTTCTGTCCAGCTTAAGGCTAATTTCTGACCTGCATACAAACTCAGTGGTGTTTTCAGTATTAGGGTCTTATCACACAGTTAAGGTAGGCAAACATTTGCCTGTATTGTTTGCGTGACTCTGGGTATCTGTAGGACCAATTTGTAGGAAGGTATCCTATGTCTAGCTCTGAGATTTTCATATAATATTCCACGTCTTCTGGGAGCACCTCTGTCTACCCTTACAGGATATTCTGTTCAAATTCTTGTATATAATATTTTTGTTAGATTATAAAATTAATAGATTTCTGTAAGGTTTCTTCATTTATACCTCATTTAGACTAACCCATATTTATTCTCTTTTCCTCCAAGTTACCCTATCCCTCTGAAACCTTTAACACAGATGTACCCCCTTCTTTTTCCTTTTATGCCACCTATTTTCTAACAGTGCTCCCTAATTATTTTCCCAATGGGTTAGAAGATAATCGATTCCATACATCTCCACATGCCTCTTTTATTTCGGCAAATCCATCCCAACCCCTTCATTTCCTATACCCACCATATTTGAATTTTTTTTGGACACAGTACTCCACTTCTTTTTCATTTTATTCAAATTTCTTATCTCTTCCTCCCTATGGTTTCCTGGCTTCAACATGTACTTCATTTCAAATATATAATAGATTTGAAGCTATGAGCCATATATGAGAGAAATCGTGAAATGTTTGTATCCAGGGACCTGAGTGACTGTACTCAGTAAAATTTTGTTAAGATCTATCACTGAACTGCACTCCATATTTGTTTTACATTTAATATGCCATTTTGTATAAGTACAGCATTTTTCTTAACTATTCATTGCTGATGGGCAATTTATACATCCGTTGATAGACATCTTGGTTAATTCCATCTCCTAGCTGTTATGAACAAAGCCATTAAGAACATGGAAGTATCAGTATCTAAGCAGTGGGATATAAAGTCCTGGGGTGTATGCCCAAGTGTAATATAATTATGTCATAAATTCTATAATTCCTGAACTGATGAAAATTCATGAACAGTGGAGATGGTTCAAGCCATATAGTGCTTATGACACAAGCATGGGGAGCTGAGTTCAAATCCCAGTTTTGATGTAAAACGCCACACACGGTGGGTAGTCAGAACCTCAGGGTTGGGTGTGCAGATACGGTGATCCTTGGAGGTCCCTGGCCAGCTTAGTCTTTGCTGAGTTTAGTGAGCTCCAGTATCATCAAGGTATTCTGTCTTGCAAACTCTCATGAAAAATAACTGGAGAAGACACCAGGTGCCAAGACCTGTCATCGACATTCCCATAGGCACGGTACACACATGTGACCAGGCCATCACAGGCTGAGTGTGCATACAGACAAATAACCACAGAAATGAAAATCTACGATCAACTACCAGCAGTTCTCATCTAAACATTCTGTCATTTCTAACACAGCATCAGCTTTGGATCTTGTGGAAAGAAGTCAGCTTTTGATATTAGTACCTTTTCCAAACAGGACATTCACGCTTTATTTGTCAAGCCACTGTTTAACTTCTCTACTTCTTTGCTGCTTTCTTTCAATATTTTTTATCTGCAAGAATCACGTTAATAGCAGTACATGAATGATATGTTGTGTTTAATGTGCATTCAAATATTTCAAGTTCCTCTGAAACAGTGATTAAATGCCTTAAATGATTCATAGACACGCTCAGTTTAAAGAAGAAATAAGTTTAAGGTTATCCATTATTAAGGTTTTATTCACACAGATTTTTTAAATACATTGGCAGCTTCAGACCTTTCAATTGGTCTGAAGATATCAATCAATATTCCTTGATGCTTTTAAATCACAAAATTTGCCCTAAACACAACGTTTATTCTTGTAACAATATATACTTATTTTCTAAAAATGTCTATTTAAATTCCTTTGCCTGATATAAAAGAAGACATGAGAAAGCAATTCCTGGCGTGTAAACAAAACGTAGACACAGGCCTAATGATAGGAATAGACACAAAACGGTGCACACATGCTTTCTAGACCCCAGAGGTATCCTGTGCTACTGAGAGGAGTCAGCTCACTTATTGCAATGTGGTACTTGATCCCTATTTTTTTTCTTGTCACTGGAATTAAACAGCAGGTGGTGCATTGCAGATGTGGCGTTGGCTCTGTCAATTTCCCCTAGATGGCGATCTTTTCCAAGAAGCTGTACAGCCACATACAGACACTACTTTTCTTCTCCCCTGTGACTTGAGCTAGCCTCAACACGGAAACCTTACACTAACTACTGTCCTTACGTCTGGAGGAGGGGGTACAATTTTGAGACACAGTATGAGCAATATGATTTTGAAATTTTTTTTCTTGATTTTTCTGAAACCGTCAAGACGTGTGTTACTCTAAAACCTTAAATACGAAATATCAGAAAAAGATATTTCAGTAGCATTTATTCTGAGATTTTTGGTTAATTATGGAAAAGGCTGTGAAGAATTATACTTGAATGTTAGTTTCCGGGCTAAATGCCATGGATCTTTTTAAAAATCGTGCAGTGTTTATGAGGCTCTTTGGATTGGCAGTGGATTTCTCGTGCTGGCCTCTGTCAGTCTTTAAAAACATTTTATTGCATTTAGTGTGTGTGTGTGTGTGTGTGTGTGTGTAAGAGAGAGCGATATGGAGAGACAGAGAGATACAGAGACAGACAGACAAGGAGAAAGAGGGGTGAGAGAGGGGTTTGTGGGCAGTGGTGAGAGCACAGTTTGTGGGTTCTTTTCCTCCACTATGTGTGTGCGTTTGGGGGATGGAACTGTCACCAATGTGACAATGTCAGCAAACACATTTAGCTCCTGAACTATCTCACCAGGTCCTCTGTTGCTCTTTTTGGGACCTTTCCTTCATGCGCTCAATTTCAGTTGTAGGAGGAGAGGCTGAGCCGACTTACATTTTCTGTTTTCCCATGATGCATTGAAAGGAAAAAGACAACAGTATATAAAACAGTCAAACCACTTTCAAGTAGTGGTGATGTGGAGTAAAAACCTGCACAAAACTTAGATAAATATGTTATTTCTTTCCTTCTGAGTGTCTCCCCAGTTCAATAAGACTCTTCTAAGACACCCCACATACTCGGTATTTATGGGCCTCACCTTGTCTTCCTTTGCATTGCAACTTCACCCCGTTATTTTCACCTTGTATTTCAATTTTCTACTGTTCCACCTAAGGCTTTAACCATCAAGAGCTGTGGAGTTCGCCAAGAGAAAGGATGGCTGTAACTTCTCCTAAACCCGGCAAATAGTACTTTGATGAATCCTATAATCCTTCGTGGGGTGGGGCAAATTTGAATTAAAGTCACTGTGTTTTTATAGTTATTTGGAAGGAAACTAAACCTACATTATATACTGAGCATCCAGAAAGCAAGAAGTACAACCTCTATTTTCTAGATAAACCTTAAAAGAAACTAAGGTCATTTATCCCAGTTTAAAAGCTGGTAGCTGAAACTGAGGTACCAAAAGCTTTTTCTTCTGTTGCCTAAAATTCGCTAGGTTTGTGTTGCAGACAGCCTTGAAAAGTGAATACCAGCCTGACAGGTCTGTAATCTCAGCACTTGAGAGGTGGAAGCTGGAGACCCATGAGTTCAAGGCCAAGCTCTGTCACGCGATGAGTTCTAGGCCACCCTAGAGTTAAAATGTCTGTAACATTCTAACAAGTAAGAGATAATCTAAATAAAACAAATAATAAAATAAAAGGGGACTATAATAAAAATGAAACCTAAGGTCTTCATTGCTCTGTTGCGGCCCCCATCTCTACAACCAAACCTCGAAGCTCCCTCTGCATTCAACATAAGAAACTGCTTCAGATTCAAAGTGAAATTTCTATGAATAAACCATTGGAAAGGATTTACCGAATCAATTCATAGGAACCTTTCAGCTTTTCTGTCTTGAACCCTGAGCAGGGGCCTTAGCCAGTAAAAATGACCATTGGGGTTTGGTGCACTCATGAAAACTTTGGCCTAGTTTTATTTGGAACTCTGACAGGATGTTCTCCCTGTCTCTCACAAATGCTTCCTTGGCAACTGCTGAGAATCTTACATTCTTCAGCCCTCATAACCTCATTGTGGTCATCCATCCTCTCTAGGACCCCTGATGAGTTTTCTAACTGCTCACTGGTAGGTACCTTTCTTCCAGGTCATCTCTATGAAATATGGGCACCTCATATCAGGCCCAGGGATACAGTCTGTAAGATCCAGCACAAAATGCCAGTGCTGTATGTATGTGCAAGTATAATGCTGTATTATTTGTGTTTTAATAAATAAAACCTGTCTGAAGGTTAGTGCAAAGCAACTACATTAGTCAGCCATACTGGCCAGGCAGCGGTGACACACACCTTTAATCCCAGGAGCCACACTAGCTAACCATAGAGGTCAGGCAGTGGTGGTACATGCCTTTAATCCCAGCACTAGACAGAAACATAAGATGGGAGGAGACAGGTCTGAATCTGAGTCTCAATCTGAGGAGTTGAGGCAGGATCACCCATTTGGGTCTGAGTTAAGAGCCAGTTATTGGCTGCTTTGCTTTTCTGATCTTCAGGTTATAATTATTCATGGCATACAAGAGTAGGGGGAAAGCTTTTCATTTCTTCTGTAATTTATCCCATGATTAAGAGAAAATGATAAGTGCCTTGTTTCCATGTGAATGGAAATGAACATAGACAGGCAAACGCAAACCTTCCAGAAGCCTGTGTCTGGCCCGCAACTCCAGCTGCCTGCTACCCCCACCTCCCCATCACATGCAGGAGAGAGAGAGAGAGAGAGAGAGAGAGAGAGAGAGAGAGAGAGAGAGAGAGGAGAGAGAGAGAGAAGAAAGGGAAAAAGCACATACACAGTGGAGACAAGAAGGCATAAGAGGCAAGTTCTGATGTCCTAGAACTTTCTCCACCGTTTGTCACTTACAACACAAATTCAAAGGTAATATTGTCAGGAATTTCAAGAGAAGGTTCCCAGAATATGAGCCCCCGAGTCTAGGGTCCAGCCCAGGAGAATGAGGCTGTATCTAAGGAGGCCATGTTTAAGGGTATCAAGAACAGGTTGAAGCCAGGCTAATCCCTTTCAAGATGCTTCTCCAGAATTCTCTGTCTTTGCTGTGCTCCACTCTCTGCATTCCTGGATACGATGCTCCTCAAAAATACTGATCGCCTTGAGAGTTTCCTATGCACACTAGATTTATTCTGTTACGGTCATGAGAACGATGCCTTTATAGCATTCCAACCCCCCTGTAAACGAGCTGTATGCCATGCTGGTTCCCTTAACCTCTTTTCACCCATCAGCCCGCTCTTCACTGCCTGCCTCTAATATTTCCATCTCCTCTCCAAGAGCTTTCTTCCTCTTCACTGTGCTGACCACCCAGAGTGTGTTGACATCACGGGCCCCTTGGCCCCCAGCCCATTGCTCTTCAGTTTTCACCAGTGATTGTGAGATCATATCTTGGTCCTTTCAATATCAAGGATCCCTTAGATTAGTGGTTCTCAATCTTCTTAATGCTGAGACCCTTTAATACAGCTCCTCCTGCTGTGGTGACCCTCAATCATAAAATTATTTTCCTTGCTCCTTTATAATTGCAATTTAGCTACCTTTATGACTGTGATGTAAATATCTAATATGCAGGAGATCTGATATGCAACACTTGTGAAGGGTCATTTGATATCCCAGAGGGGTCATGACCCACATGTTCAGAAGCACTGCCTTAGAAAAATAAAATGTCCAATGTAAACTTCGTAACCAGATTCTTTTTTCCCTTTAGTTTAGTTTAGCTTTTTTTCTATCTCTTCTAAGAAAAATAAATTTGTAGGAAAGAGAAATGGGTTCATTGATTCCAGAGGTGTGATAGTTATTTCCTTTTGAAGATTAAATTGCCACACATAAAATTGTCTGGTGCCAATTACATCATAGTTTTACAGTGGATTTTATGACGCTAATAATATTATCAGATCTAAAAACATATATATGTACTTGTATACACATGAATGTATAAGTATTTATATGTACACACACGTTACCCCCCATTTCTCTCTCTTCTCTTTCTCTCTCTCTCTCTCTCTCTGTCTCTCTCTCTCTCTCTCTGTCTCGCTCTCTCTCTCTCTCTCTCAAACACACACACACACACACAACTCCATTTTGTAAACTGAAAATTGGATAATGTAAATTCAGTAAACATGTTTCTTTAATTTTACTGGAAGTCTCAAACTCATTATTCATTTATTTTTCATGTTTTTTTTTTCTTTACTGTTATGAGGAACATGTCTGAACTTCATGATATATCACTGGAATAACTTTCTTAAAAATATTTCCTTATCTCTTCTGAAATACCCCAGAAAAGTACAAATGCTGGGCCAAAATTAGTGATTCAAAACACTGTATGAATTTTGTCTAAGTTGTTCTAATATGATCTTCACAATGTGACCTAATGATATAAATATGATTCCACATACTTTACATGTGAGCAAAGCAAGGGACAACCAAATAGAACGATTCGTTTTGGTCTTCTCCAATGTATGGTCTGTGGTTTTTTAATTGTCTTTTTTTTAAAAAAAAAATTGCATGCAAAGATCTTAAGTGAGATTTCTTGGCAGTACTCAGAAGGTGGGAGGATTTGCATATGGCAGAGGAATCTGTATGCTCAGTTAACTCTGCAGAGGGTTCTGAAAGGGACATTTAGTAAAGTTTTCTAGAATTTAAATGTTCTCACTGCAACATTTCCTGTTTGGGGAAGAGTCTTTAGAAAGACAAGACAGGGTGGCAACATCCTTGTTCCATCCCAACAGTCCTGTCAATATTGTCATATTTATCCCAAAGTAAGATTAGGATTATCTGCATCCAAAACCACACTGGCCTTGAAAGGTAAATCATACAATTAATAAATACCAGCTGCTGTATGAAAAGGGATCTTTTATCTAAGTCATCAACTCCATTTGAAAGCATGGCATTTGGTTATTAGTAAGTATAATGCTTTATTCCCTGTTCACTTCTTTTGCCCACTGTCACCTTGGATAAAAATATTCACGTGAGCAACAGGACAAACTGCTGCTGTACTTTCAGTTCTGTCCTTGAACAGGTAAAGCTCTTGCACAAAATACACTGGATAATAACACACAGAGCCTGTAAGAGAAACATCACATATTGTTTGTTCTCACAAAAACAATCTTATTGATGGTTTATCCATAACTGAAACAACTCACTGTTTGTTTTATGTTAATAATCCTGGCTTGCCTTTTATGTTTTGTAAATAGCATTGCATTTGGAAGTCAGGCATCCTGTATTCATTGAAGGGACTTCCGTTTTCCCATGATTCCCACTTCGCATGTTAACCATATTCAACGGCATTCAGATGGCAAAGTCCTCAGTGCGTGTGAGGCACTGCTGAAATGTTATATTCCATTTCTTTTTATTCCCTTCTGTCAGTGGATGCTTTATTAGACATAGGCAGCTGGGAGAGCATATGTTTCTTTGAAATAAACCTTTAAAATTCAGAGATCACATTTTCAAAAACCACCATGGCAAGTTTTAGTTCTTATAACATATCTGGGAGGATTCAAAATCCAACAAGGAAGAAGCTTCATTCTGATTTTAAACCTACATCAAATTAAGAGTAAAGTCAAGGGATGTTTTCCTTAACTTTTGATAAACTCTCACCTAAATCATTTTAATTAATTAATGCTATTGTATTTTCTCATTTAAAACAAAATTAATTCCATTTGCCGTGTTTGCATTTGACTTGCAGAGGTACCTTTGGACAGGACATTGTCACCTACTAATGTGTTGGGCTCCTTTGTACCCCTCCTGGGATGTTTTCAGCCTATAGGCCATGAGTTACACATACAGTAAAAGTATGTGTTTTTAGAATACATGAAGAGTAAAAAGAATAAAGGCATATTGGAAAAGGTTGAAGGCAATGGATCAGAGCCAAATAGCGTTTGGTAGGCATCTTTCTGTCCACACATCACATACGCTCACTCTTTAAACCTCACAGCCTACTCAGTAGAATGTAGGTTGAGTCCTTAAATGAAGGAAATTGTACCAACGCTCTGGGAAATTTAATGTTTTGCCTAAACTGTAATAGGAAATGACTTAAAAGTAAATTATATGGCTTGGCCAGCAAGTTCTGATGTCTCCACTCTCCAGCAGATGCAGCCTAACTCTTTCATCTTAATGCTAACAGTTGTGGCCTGGACAGTTTGGGTAATTTAACTCTTATCTTATTTTTGCCTTTTGTGTCCCTCCAGTCTTTTCTTAGCACAGAAGAAGGAACGTTTGTCAGCTCATTCACGCCTCTTCTCAACACTCTCCAATTCCCAACTCATTCAGAAGAAATGTCAAAATCCTTAAAGTGTTACAGAACCCATGCAGCCTCTGGGTTCCTATTTGTGATGATGTCTCTCTGGCTTCTGTATCTTACCATTTTGTCCTCTGTGGGCTATGATCTAGTCTCACTGGCCAGTTACCTGCCATGTCTCAGTCGATGAATGTTCTTTAGAAGTTTTGTCTGTATCTATTTTCTTCGTAATAAACTCACCTGTACGATCTTCTTACCTATTGCAGGTGTTTGGGTAAAAGTCATCCCCTCAGTGAAGCTTTACCTACATTGCCCCACACCCAACCGATAGGCTTGGAACTCCATTTGTTTACAGTCATCTCCTTCTGTGTATCATCTCGTACTATTGTAAAAAGGTACACTTGATCAGCTTCTCCTATGCCCTCACCTTTAAATAAGTATGAGGGTAGGTACTCACACATTGGTGTGTATTGATGGATTCAAAATGCGACCCACTGTGGAATCTCTTAAAAAACATGGTGGCATCGGGCTCACCAAGTGAACTCCTTTGCCGTGTACCAGTTGACACTGCCACAGTCTGGCACAACTCTTAAGAGCTACTGTGCACTTCAAATGTCCCATTCAGACACAGGATGATGAGGTTTTTCTCTTCTGCTGCTGAGCTATAATTCAGTTCCTCCCTGTGCTCACCTCTACTGCTTTTATTTTTTCTCAAATTCTTTTCCCTAAGAGTCCTCCCCAACAGGCTTCCTGTAAGCATATTTTCATATCATATTTGTTCCCCCACGAAACTCAGCCTGGGCCCCAGCACTTTAGAAAAAGCGTGATGTTTAATAGGCCCATCAATAAATACACTTTGAAACATGGACGGCTACATGAATGCAATAAAATGGTAATTTAAAATCGGTGAGTAAGAAGAAATGCTCCCGAATTCCCGTTCTTCCTCTCCCTGGGAATGTGCAAGTAGCAATGATGTGCCTCCATGAAAGAAATGGCAACAGCAACTATTCCTTGGAGAATTTGGGAAGATAAAACATGAAAGAGACATATGATATAAAACGTTTAAAATCTCATTATAAGGCTTGGGATTTAGGTTGATAATAAATCTTATAAAACTGTTATTGTTACTGTTTGTGAAAGCAAAAGAATCAATTCAGTGTCTGGTTCGTTCTTTTTTTTTGTAGCTTAGTTCAAATTCTTCATCAGGAGAAAATCTCACGAGACATCCAAATGGACATGCTTTTGTTTTTCACGTGGGAGCAAAATCTAGAAATATGATTACAACCACGTCGTGCACAGATTAAATACATAAATAAAACTATAGTTAATGCCTAGATGAAAGAATACGAAAGCCGTTATATGTCAATAAGCATTGCAAATCTGGTTGGGAAGCCGAGAAAGGCAAGCAACAGAGCCGCCTCTCACCGTGTGGCTAGGCTGGATTGAAAAACTCAAAGCGGTTTCCTGACTAATTGGCTCAAATAAATAGGGATGCAGGACACTTCATGTTCTACCACTGAATTCTGTTCCAGTATTTTACCACTCGCAAGGCTCAGGAGTCTCACTTTTAAATCATCGCTAATGTATTTCTAGAACTTTAATTTATTTCAAGCAGTTTTGGCCAGTGTACTAATGTACAACCACTGATCTCTGTCCTTTAAGCCTTAATTTAAGTACTTTAATTAATCAAACACTTTTTTTTATTGAGTCTTGGGCCAAGTATTGGTCTAAACTGAATGACAGTTTTTAATGCATGGTCCTCTTTGGTGTCCTCTGACCTCCATGGAGTCCCAGAGTTTTTTTCATCTTTTCTAATAGCCTCATTTATATTTTGTTGATCTTCCTTGAATGAAATCCAATTTTTCTACAACTTTCATAAATACTTCAGTAAAAGCTTGATTATTGCCAAATATGGAAGCAAGATTAGTGTGATAAGCTAGAGCAGCTTCTATTAATATATTCCAGCATGATGTTGGCTTTTAAAATAATTGCTTTATGCTGCTGAATCATCTCACTTTTATTACCTGAAAAGTTTAAGCACACTATATAAATATATGTAGCAACATTAAAGATTTTCTTTAGTAAAGATATTTTATATGCATGTGTTTTGCCTGCATATATGTCTGTGTACGACATGTGTGCATTCCTGGTTCTGGTAGAAGCTAAAAGAGAGTGTTGGGTCCCCTGAAGCTGGAATTAGAAGATGGTTGTGAGCCACCATTTTGCTGCTGGGTTCCAGATGAGGATTCTCTGTAAGAACAGTAAATTCTTTCAACCACTGTATCGTCTTTCCAGCCCTATTAAAAAGTTTCTTTCTTAACACTAATAGAAAATGCAAATGATAGAACAAGGAGGAACTTAATAAACAACATTTGGAGTCCATAATTAACTAATAAAATAAATTATCTTCAACTCTGATGGAATTGCTAATATATCCAATCATTATTAAATACAGGTTTCATCATACATATGTCCCAGATTTCTTTTTCTCTTTTTCATTGAAAATAATTTTTTTACATATTATATCGTGACTGTTCATTCATCTACATGTTAATTCATAACACCAGAAGCAACACTGATAACACCTTTGTGATCCCTCAAATAATTCACAGAACATTGGTTAGCGTGATTCTCCAACCTATACATTACTTAAAGAGGCCCTATCAGAAATATATTTCTGAAATGATTAGTCAAGTGCAAGAAAAAAGTGGTATGTGTTGTGAAAAAAGAAAAACACTCTTGCTAGGTACACTTCCTCGGACAGGGGTTACAATGGAGTAAGTTCAACATTAATGAGGTAAAAATACATATGAGACATATCGTTTGAATAGAAACAAACACAGTATTATATATTCATTGATTGTAAAAAACCCTGTGACAAGCAGTTGGCAGAAATGACTGGGAGCAGTGGCTCACCATTTAATAATTCAGTATTTTCAGTTACTTATTGAACATAGCTACCATGAATAATGAGAATCAACTGTGTATTGTGCAATATGCCAGCTGGTAAAGAAGAAAGCAATTAAAATTGCTAAGGTAACTGCAAGTAAGATGCATTTCCAAACAAAAGCATGACAGTGCCTAAACTTGCAAATTACATCAAGATGAGGGTAGGGAAAAACATCTTCTCGAGATTTTAAGCCTTTTGTCAGCATTGCCAAGCAACTCTTAATGTTGGTCATTGCAGCCAATGAAGCTCTTCAGCAAAAGTTTTTATCTGCATTAAAGATGTGAGCATTACCTGCATGTTTGCTCAGTTGAAGCTGTCTTGCATTTGTAAGAGTCAATCAAAATTTATAACTGAGGGATATGGTGGTGATGAGATGATGACATTCATAAGCAAAATCATAAAGGTGCATGAAAAAATGATGCATGCTCATCTGTAAGGAAGCAACTGCAATATACACTGGAAAAGCAATGTTTTCACGGTAAAGGCAATCCCATTAGATAAAGTTGACAGTCACTGAAGCCATGCTCAGTTAGACACAGCACAGCCTCTGTGGATAAGTTTGCAATCTACTAAACTTTAGAGTTTAAGACAATTATCTACTGTGGTGAAAGTTAAAATGAGAGGCCTAAAAAGAAGGGATTAAGATACAGTAAGGGGGAAAAAAGTAATCACTGGTGATTGAGACCATGCTTAATAATATCGATAAAACTGAACAGAGACACTCTGGTCAGGTTGATGGGATTCAGAATTACCATGGAAACAAACCCCAGGACAGGTCTGTGAGAATTTCTAGACTGAATTAACTGAGGTTAGAAGAACCACACTAAGTGTTTGAATACAAATTATATGGGGGGGGGGAGGCAACATCCTATATAGCATTGAAAGGAGAATGTGAACTGAGCACTCTATCCGTCTTTGTATTCTGAATGGATGCAATGGGAAATGCTGCCCCAAGCTCCTGTTGCCACACATCCTCCACCAAGATGGATTCTGCTTTCGGTCTGTGAGCCAAAAAAAAAAATCTTTTCTTCTTTAAATTTTAATTGCAGACACATCCCATGCTGTAACATTGAGAGTGCCATTGGCAATTTCATCTCACGTGTTTCTTTTTCAGTCTGTTCGTTGTATTATCTTTATACACCAAAATTTCCAATTTCCTCCAGTCTACTTAACCACTTAACCTCAACTGGCATACTTTCTCCTGACTTATCATGTTAAAAGCAAGCATTTCAAGGTATGTGAAGATCACTTCGTTCTACACTCAGTCCCTGTCTCACTAACCACAGATGACCTATAAGGTTATGCTGCCACTTAGACACACTTAGCTCCAAAATATATAACTAAAACACTTAGACTTGTGCACTCACTGTTCTTTATGACAGTAATTATCTACTACAGTAATCATCACTTTTAAGTTTTCAGATCAGTTCACTTTTGACACAACTAATGTACTCAGCTCCTTGAACACTCCTAAGCTCTACCATTTCCAAGGTAAGAGACTTTAAAAGCTCACCACTGCTGTCATCTTCACAAAAAGCTCAAGGGTACTCGGGAAAACTAAAGGGGTGAGTGGTTTAAATAGCAAACATTTACATCTTCAAATCTAATGGCTGGGAAGTTCAATACCTGCAGATCTGTATTCTAGTAAGTACCATATTCCTTGTATGAAGACAGCTGTCTTCTTTTTGATGTTAAAACACGAGGGAGAAAGGAGAGAACAAAATCAAGATCTCTATTTTCTCACCTCTTTTTGAAGATTTAGCTTTTCTTTTAAAAATTTTTTGATTTTTTTTTGAGATTATAATATAGTTCTATCATTTCTCCTTTCTCTTTCCTTCCCACAAACCCTCTAAGAAACCACTCCTTGCTCTTTTTCATATTTGCAGACTCTTTTTTCATTGATGTGTGTATGTGTTTATTTATGAATATAATGTTTAATATATAATATTAAATTCCTAACTACATAATACTATTGTGTATGTGTATGTCTTGTATGGCAGTATACAAATAAAGATAAGTACCTCTTAAGAACAGAAGAGTGTATTAGATACCCCCACAGCTATAGTTACAGGTGGTTCTAAGTTGTAAATGCAGGGGCTGGGAACTGAGCTCAGGTCTTCTGGAAGAGCACTCTGCACTCAATCACTGACTCATTTCTTCAGTGCCTCCACTGTCTTTTACAGCGGTCCTGATCCCATCGAGATGTTTCCAATTTTAAAACCCAGCTACTTTCTGAAATTTGGAGTACTTAAAGCCATGGGCAGCCATAATTTCAACAAATGCATTCTGGGAAGCACAAGCATACAGTCTATACCAAAGCCCTCAAAACACTCATTACAGAAGGAATTGCATGCTGAAGGATGGAATACTTAACAGATTGTTGCTTCCTATTTTTCAATCCCCTTTTGTGACTGTTTTTTTTTTTTCCCCAGTGATGTGTAGTGCACTATGCCTGTCTGTGCTCCAAGTGCTGCCATACAGTTTCTGAACTGGGCAAGGGGAGGAAGATTGAAACACACAGAGACACACAGACAGAGAGACAGAGAGATGGGCCATCCTTGAAACAAGAATGCCCCAGGAATGCCCCCTTTATTGTGTACCAGGGCAGCTTATATAGGGGATCTTTAACTGATAGCCACGCCCCAGCCAAACTCACCAGAAACCACTCTCCTGCCATCAGGAACTCCTGAGGGTCTTGTGCTCAGAGCAGCTGCAAGCACTACAAGTCATTTACTAGAAATTTAGGATCTGGGGAGTTCACAGCTCCCAACAGTTATGAATAATAAATGTTCCATACTTGTCACTTAACAACTTCTGAAGAGCTATTGGCTCTTCTTACATTAGTGATTACGTTGATCCTATGTCTGAAATCTAGATCTGTTAAATAGAAGAGACTATTCATAATCTACCATCAGTGCTGAAGACTGGGTGTGCTACAATATAAAATAAGAAAAGATAAGGTTTGGAAATTCCCCACTGGAAGATTTTATATAGGTAACACACATAAGAACTGGAGAGCAAGTCATAAAGAAAAAGAACTTGAGAACCTTCAGCTTAAGGGGGAAGGCTGTAAAATTTTGTAGGTATCGTTACAGACACAGAAGTGTGGAACATGAACTAGGTCTGCATCAATGGACTTGGTAAGAACATTAAAAATTCTGGTATATTTTTCCTTCATTTTGTTTTATTTGGTATATACTTTGGGGATTTGGAGACACTATCTTATTTTATAGTTCAGGTTGACTTTGACCTCTTGCTCTTCCTTCCTGTAGACTCCCCTGCTAGGCTAACATTTAACCACTGAGACTGTTCTCAGTTTTGTAGGAATCTTAAATTCTTGAGTCTGGGGAAAATAGACTTAAGACCATGGGAGGTGAGCCAAGGAAAGTAAGTTGTATTACAGAAAGTCATTACACGGGAAGAACTACATTATTAAACACAGCCTGAACTGGAGATAAGAAGCAAAAATACTGTTGATGTCAAATAGTCTTTTGGGAGCAGAGACCTAGAGCTATTCCAGTTCCAGGTGACGGAAGGTTAACTAGATCCACAGTGAGAGCAGAAATAACGTTGCCATGGGAGCAAAGGGGAGAGAGAATAAGATGAAGAAGTCAAGCCTGGAGCAAGGAAACATCTTGGCACACACTTGTATACATATTTTGCTTCCCATGGCGTTCAACTTTTCTCACAGACTGGAGAGAAATGGTCTGTAATAGCCATGGTTTAAGAGTATCACATAGAGTCCAAGGACAGATTCTTGACATACTTTTCAGACATAAGAGGCATAAGTGTCCTGCACTGACACAAACTCTTTATGTTCCTTCTATGGTTGTGAAGAGACATTTAACAAAGAGGAAGACAACCAGGAATTACATAACGTGGTAATTGAGTCATTCTGCTAACTTAGAAGGGGAGAATGTAGCACTCAGTTTAGACTCATTGAGAACTCTTATCCTGAGCAGAGCCATTAAGTTCCCCATAACGTTATTTTGCTTGCTTCTTAGTACTGCACACTATTCACGAGGAAAGTATATGAAAATAACTCAAAAGGAGATTTATTAGGATGTAAACAACAGTTAGAAAGGATGCCAATAATACAGTAATATTTCTTCTCCTCTGAGGCCTAATATCCACTGCCTAATGGCCCTTTGCTTACACATCTAAAGTGATTAACAAAAATAGAATCCATTCCATGTTGGTTGTAAACCATACATCAGTCTACTTTCTTCTCCAACTTTGTCCTGAAGTGAGCTGTAGCGCACTCTCGACCACCTTTCTGCTTTTAGTTTCTTCCCTCTCTTTTTTTTCAAAAATTGATTATTATTGTACTATTTAATACTGTTCTCTGTAGACACTGTATCTGTTTCCCCCCTTAATCGTTTTAACCAAACATCTGCAGTCATCAGAACAACCCTAAAGAACACAATTATCACATGTACTCACTCACAGGTGGTTTTTAAACATAAAACCCATCTATAAACCACAGTCCCAAAGAACTTAGACAACAATGTGGTCACTAAGAGAGACTTACATAGAACTAATAATCTACATGGGAAGTGGAAAAAAAAAAGACAAGATCTCCTGAGTAAATTGGGAGCATAGGGACCTTGGGGGAGGAATGAAAAGAGAGGGGAGAGGCAAAAAGGGGAGCAGAAAAAATGTAGAGCTCAAAAAAATTAAAAGAAACAGAACACGTCAGTCATCAGACCTCAGTTTTTATGTCCTAGTATCCTAAATTATGACTCTTTAATAATTACCTCTTGAAACAATCTACAAAGCATGAAAGTTACAGTAGATAATCCTTTTTACTTAATAAATACAATTATTGTTTAAGAATATTATATGCTTCAATCATATTGGTCTTTATTTTTTATTTTCTAACTAAAATTAGTTCATACTGCCCTAATTAGAATTTTCTAGGAAATTAAGCATAATTGTGAAAACATGTACAATGTAGTACCATTCTACTACCATAATTTGTTCAATATCTGTGGTTTTAGAACACACTCAGTAAAGTCCACTGAACTCTAAGTTTGAGAAATATGTGACTTGGGGTGATAAAAACAGACATAAATCATTTTTAACACAGTTTAATTTACTAGATAGACCAAAGACCACAAACTCTTTCTAAACCACAGACATTCATTACTTACTAAAAATAGTCTTACCTGGATACCTGAGGCTCCAAAAGATCTAGCAAATTTGCTCAAAGTAGAGAGAAAATTTATGTCCTGTTATCTATCTTATTTATTCATTTGTTTATTGCTTTAAACTGTGTGTTATCCCACCATCCATTAGTGTCTTATAGCTCTGTACATTTCTTAGGTCTACCTGCCATTTCTTTGCCTGACCTAACACATTGCTTCTCCTCCTTACAAATGTAAAGACAACAGTTTGCTGCAACCCAGTTGAAATACAGATTTTTTTCTTTCTTCCAAGTGAGCTCCTAAAAAGAATGTGGTCATTTCAGCCCAATCCCTATGGATGAGGACAATGTGGAAGTGTGAGTTGGTAAGTTCCTACCCATGATGATTATTTATTTAGCAGCAATAATTCTTACTAAATCCACTTTTGGGGTGTCATCATGGCATATCAGAATTTCTGGTGTGTATGTCTCTCACACAAAATCTCAGTTGGGCTGAATGAGATAGAAAGTCCCCAATAATAGATTATCATTCATTTGATCATTGACCTTTGTTTTTAGTGACCATTGATTAAATCCAAATTATAAGTACTAATGGAAAAACTATTCATCTTGTTGAGTTTTCAATTAATTTCCTTGTATGGGAGGTTTTTTCTGTCTATGTGTTGCTTTCATTGGTTAATGAATATAGAACTGCTTAGAGCCTATGGCAGGGAAGAACAGAACTAGGAAAGGAAAGCTAGGCTGTATGCTGGGAGAAAGAAGGGCAGAGTCAGAGAGAAGCCATGGAGCCACTGGAAACAGATACTGGGACTTTTACCCAGTAAGCCACAGCTACATGGTGATATACTGATTAATAGAAATGGGTTAAATTAATATAATAGTTGTCCAATAAGAAGCTAGAGCTAATGGGCCAAGCAGTGATTAAATTAATACAGTTTCTTTGTGAGTATTTCGGGTCCAAGCTAGCCAAGTGGCCAGGAACCAACAAGTGGTCTCCTTACTACATTTACCCAAGCTCTTATATGCCTGATTTCAATAGTTCTTGTTACCTTCAACCCATTACAATATTTAAAAAGACAAAAAAACAAAAACAATCTTTTTATGGTGTTCATTTTTTTAGAATGGCAGAAGGTAAGGTTTTTGTTTTTTGTTTTTGTTTTTGTTTGCTTTGTGAACTATTTGCACCTTTTATTATTTTCAAAAAGCAGAAGTATATAAACACATTCCCTAAATTTTTCTGAACATCATACTAATTTTTGAAAAACTCCAAAAATTGGCACTGAATATCTCAACTTTAAACATTTTATTTCTATACTATGCAAAAAAAGTCTTTTTATTTTTCAATTAGATGTTTGTCAACATTACATTCTTGTTATGAAAGGGTTAAAATATTAAGTTCAGCATGAACTAAAGGGACACGTGTGGTTTATAGAATGTGGTTTTAGAGACTATATCATGAATACTGCCCATGAGTTTAGACAGTTCAAGTGGCAAATGCCTACCACATGACTACTGACTAAGGACTCTGGGGACAAGATCAAGCCCTCTGTTTTATAAAGAGCCTCTGTTCCATGTGTTGGATACACTGCTAATGTATGCTGGCCTTAACAGCCATTGACATTAAAACTCTTTTCATGCAGGTATTCTTAACATAGCCAAGGGAATAATGGATTGCAATCTTTCCTAATTAGTGTACAGAAAGAAATTAATGTCAGTGATTTAGCATAATCAACTCCACGTGGTATTCTTTCCAGCCATAGAATATATCCCTGACTTCTCAACTTGGAGGAATTTCTTGACTTTCCTATGTTGTGCTTACTAATGACATTCTAATTTGACATGGATGCCATTTTCCCCATGTTTTGCATATGACATAACATGTTTATCCTATTGGGAAATGTTGAACTCTGCTTCATTGACTGATCTGTAAACTCAATGGGATATTTTTATAGTTTGATTTTCCATTGATTTACAGATTCCCTCACAGCAGCTCATACAAAATACAAAACCCTAAAACACTGAACCAGGTCACTGAGAGAGTTATTTTTAGTAAACAGTGGTCATTGTTCAGAGATGACTTATGGGAGACACTATCACTATTTTTTTTCTGACAGAAAGTTCCAGCATATCATTCATAAATGTTAGACTCTTGACCTAGAAATCCAAAATAAGATGGAGTTAGTCTGTATTTTTGGTAACAATCAGCTGGATCATCAGTCACAAAAATTCATTTATACTCTCTATCAATAGGGTATATTCTTCTTAAAATCAATATGCCACAAAGCCTTATGGTAATAGATGAGGTTTATCTATATAGGTAAGATTAGTTTGATTTTAAGGTTAAAAGTGAATTCTGATTATACATATGTTTGGTAGTTTAAAGAAAAAAATACTAGCGGATATAGCTAAAATCACATGACAATTTGCTTAATAATTTGTAAATTGTTCAACATTATAAACAGTTCTGCTGTAGATGACAAGCATAAACCCTAATATATTGATGGGGTCTCTATAAGTAGTAAATTCAGTTCTTCTGACTGCAAATGATAGTTAGCTGTGTCAATTCAAAAATGTTCTGAGCATGACATGGTATCCATTTTCAGTGCTGTTGCTAACTTGGTGTTGTCATTTCACCCTCCAAGTGCTGGGACAGACATTCCTTACATTTTTCCCCTGTCGAAAACATAACTGACCAAGGCAGCTTTGAGTACTTATGTTCTAGAATTCATATTGGGATGAGGGGATTCTTGCATCTTCTCTTGCCATTGTGGATTAAAGCTAGAAATCAACAACAACAGAAGTGCTGTAAATCATACAAATCTAAGTAACTGAACAGAATCAAGAAGAATCAAAACCTTCCTTAGAACAGAATGAAAGTGATAACACAACACACCCAAACCTATGTGATACAAGGCAGAAATAAGAGTCAAGTGCATAGTGCTAAGCACCTCTATAAAAAAAACTTGAGGGATCTTTTTGAAACAGCAACATACTTGAAAGCTCTGTGGAAACAAGAAGATTTAATATCCAAAAATAGGTAGTAAGTAATAATTAAAGTCACCTTAATTAAATGAAATATAAACAAACAAGAGAATCAATAAAATGAAGAGTTGGTTCTTTGAAAAGTAATCAACAAAACTGGGAAGCCTTTAGCCAAATAAACAATGAGAGGGTCCATATTAATAAAGTAGAGCTAAAAGGAAAACCAATACAGCAGACATTGAAAAAATTAAAAGAATAATAAGGATATACTTTTAAAAAAATCTATGTTCCACATAACTGAAAAATATAAAAGAAAAAGATTTTTTTGATAACTATGACCCACTTAATTAAAATCAAGTTAAAAATAAACATTTTAAATAGCCTCATAATTTCTGCTTATGAAGGGGCAGTAGTTAGAAATCTCCCAGCAAATAAAAGCCTAAGGACAGATGGATTGAGCACAGAGTTCTACCAAATCTTCAACAAAAATTGACACAAACGCTCCTTGCATTATTCTCCAGAGTAGAAATTGAAGGAACATTGTCTGTGTCTTTTACATAACGATTATGGACCTTGATACCAAACCCACAAAGATCCAACAAAAAATTATAGAACAACATACTTTATAAACACAGATGCAAAACTGTCAATTAAATACTTGAAAATCACATTTAAAAAGTTATCCACCATGATGAAGTTGGCTCCATGCCAGAGATAAAAGGAGGGTCAATATATATAAATGAGTAAATGTAGTCTAACACATAAACTGACCAAAAAATGCCATATAATCATATCCCTAGAGGCAGAAAAGGCATTGGACAAAATATAGTAACTCTTCAAGATAAAATCCTCGCAAGTTTAGGTACAAGAAAAGACCAATATGAACATAATAAAGGAAATTACAGAGAGCTCACAGCGAGTATTATTCTTAATAGAAAGAAACTCAAAACATTTCCTGTTGAACAAGACAAGGATGTCCAGTCACTCATTAAATATAGTACTTGACATTTTTGCTATATCAAGACAACTTAAAACGATCTAAATGATACAAAAAGGAAAGAAAAAAGTCAAAATATAATTATTTGCACAAAATATGATTTTATACATAAAATACCTTAAAAATTTCATCAAAAAACTGCAGTTGATAATCACTGTAAGCAAAGTAGTGGGATACAGAACTAACACACAATGCTCTCTAGCCTTTTATATGCAAGTGACAATCATACTGGGAAAGAAATCAAGGAGATGGCATCTTTCACAGTAGCCTCAAAAATATACTGATACAGCTCTTTCCAAGCAAGTGAAAGGTTGGTGTAATGAAAACCTTAAGGTATTAAAGAGGTGGAAGAAGATACCAAAAAGAGGGAAGGACCTACCACATACTTGGGTTGGTAGGATCAATAATGCAATGCTGAGCATTCAACCAAAACCAATTTACACATTCAATGAAATGCTCATCAAAATTCCAGAATAATTCACTGAAATTGATAAAACAAACTTAAGTTAGTATAGCAGCACGAAAATCGCCAGCTTTCTGAAGTCATAATGTGGAAAGTTAGCAACATATGAAGTAAAAATTTAAATAATATAATAAATTAATTAAATGAGAGTGATAAAAATTTGAGGCAAGTTAAGGGGTCCTTTAAGGTGCTAAGCATCAGTTACTAGGGCACACTAGTAGCAGTTTCCTAAGTACCGTGAAGTCCAGAGAGGACGTGGTTTGGATGAAAGGTGGTAACACGAAACATAATTTGTGTTGGACATTTAATGCTGTTTCCAGCAAAAGATAAAGACTTAAGATGAAGATTCAGGAAGCATTGTTATAATTATGATGTCTTAAACTATGAGATTAAACAATGTCCTCAAAGGAATTTATAGTCAAAGGCTTTAGGAGATTTTGTGCAGAGGTGGTGCTTAAAATGCCACATATGTTGGTGTTGTTCGATAGCAGCCTCGCAAAGCAAAGGAACCGTAATTTAACTTCCTCAGCAATTCAGCCAAAAGGCAACCATATAAGTTAAAATACACCGCACAACTTGCCTTCCTCTCCTTATATAGACAGTGGATGGCCACTTCAGTCAGCTTTGTTTCATTGCTGTAGTTACTCCAGGCACTGGTATCTGGTGATCGGCACAAAGGCATTCTGTCGACAGTTTGGGTCATTTCAATCTATCATCTTAGCACAGGTCATGCTTGACCAAAAACAATTAAACAAAAATGTTTTCACTTCTCTTTATCATAGATGGTTTTTGTTTCCTAAAGAGAGAACATTCTGATTTGCCACATTGTCTTGAAAGCTGAAAGTGCTCTTAGAACCCTTTCTGTAATTAAAAGCATGAAGATGATTTTGCCGATGGCGTGACATTATCTTTAATAGAGAGGCTATACACTTGTATCTTTCGAATTGTTGTCAAGAGCTGTATTTTTAGAGAGAAAAATTACATAATGTAGGCAAAGAACGAAAATGATAATACATAATACATGGGTAACTGAAGCAGTTCATGGGTTTGAGCAAAGATAAAGGAAATTTGTAAGCTACAAAGTAAAAGAGAAGCTGGCACCTTGAGGACAGCCACTACCAAAAGGCTTGAATCGGGTTCTGTAGGATGAAATTATTATTTTTTTTTCGAGACAGGGTTTCTCTGTGGCTTTGGAGCCT
>NC_022024.1:25122762-25129837 GCF_000317375.1 Microtus ochrogaster | reverse complement strand
TGTAGACCAGGCTGGTCTCGAACTCACAGAGATCTGCCTGCCTCTGCCTCCCAAGTGCTGGGATTAAAGGCGTGCGCCACCACCGCCCGGCTGTAGGATGAAAATTAACTTCTGGATTAATACATGGGCTATAAAGAGACCAATATGTCAGTAGTTAGATGGCTGTGAGAATGGGAGACACTGCAGGCTCTCCACTTCTCTATGTATAAAAGATATTCATTTCCTTGAAACCTCATGGTCCAAGTCTGAAATGGCAGGATGGATTGATATAGCAGCATCCTGAAACAATAGCTACTAAATGAAAAATTATCCTCCTCCCCCTGCTTTTTTTTAATTCCTAGATTTAAGGGCAGCTTACACTTAAGGAGAAAAAAAAATCCTCCCAAAGGCAGTAGTCTTTATGTTTTGCTTAAAACATGTTATGACTTTGCATTGTGGCAACATACACATAGAGAAGTTAGTGATACCTCAGGTATAATCTACTCACCAGTGTTAACAATATCGCCTTATCACGGGGCTCTTATATATTAATCAGTGGGAAATAACAGATAGTCACTCCTACTGATCTTCTTGACTCATTGTCTCTGTCATTCTACTTTTTAGCCTTTAAGATTGTCAGAGCTTGTTCTTGACTTAGGATGTCCAAACAGGCTCCTTTCATCATTCTCTGATGAACCGGGCTTCAGGTCCCTCCCCTAACGATTTCTCTCTCAGTGTCCTTAGTTTATACCTCTCTATAGGGATGAGGTGTCTTACAAAATCTTATAATTCATTGGACATCAGATAACCTGTGCTAAGATGTATTTGCTGCAACCGCCACATTTCTTCTAAGTATTCTTAGCTGACTAATCAAGGGAATATATTTATGTTAATCTGTTTCTAAATATCTATCTATAGACATCTTCATATATGACCACGTGCCTCTGAATCAAGTTAAGCATAAGCTTTCACTGACATCTTCAAACCTAATTTGTCACCTCTGAGCTGATTCTAGCCTTTTCTCACATGGCCCTTACTGATGAGAAACGTGGCTCTAACAATCCTATCAATTTATTTAATGAGTCACATTATACAAGACTGGCAGTTTGTATTGCTGTACTTTCTTAACAAGCTTCTCTGGACCTTGTTGTACACAACAAAGCAGAATGGAGGATCATGTTCCGTGAAAAAGCAACTGCTCAATCTGCTTATATTCATGTTGTTTTTCTTTTTATAGGACAAAATAATTGCTTTTGAATTTGGATGGACATATAATACACTTTTCTTTGAATAGTCAAAAAATATTGAAATTAAATGGCAGTTTGTAGTCACTTTGAGACATCAATAATAAAGAACAAGGAGGCAGCAGTCGGGACAATCACAAAAGTATTTCATGTAACTCAAATGTTGTTTAATATTAAGTGATCAATTCCTCCCTTTGAGTGCAATTAGGTGATTGCATAACTGCACAGTCTTGGTGCATTGATAAAACTGTATTTAATTCAATAGAAAATATAAAAACATGAACTAAAAATTGCCTCACCGAAGAAGTAACTTAGATAAGCCTCAGGATTTAGCTAACTGTGACCTACATAAACTACCTTAGGGAGTAAAACGGGACAGAGGTGGTTTAGATTAGAGATATCTAATGGAAACACAAAGGGGGCACACTACAATTAGGAGCAGCTAAGCTCTATTGACTTTTGCTTTCATATCTCTGCTGTTTGCTTTGTTGTTGTTGATGATGTTTTCTGCAGTTTCCCGGTTCTCTCTTAGCCTCCCTGATCTGCAGAGCTGAAAGGAGTAGTTTACCATGTACTTCCCATCTATATCTTAAACGAAGGTCTTTTCCACGTGACAAATTCTTGGCTAGAGATTTTGCTTGACCTTGCATTTAATCAACCAGACTACAGGAAAACGGTTACATTGACGATGCAAAACACTGCCCATGATAATCACTGTAGGATTCATGAGAAAGAAATGGTGTGTGAGATGGGAATGGATCTCCCAGGGTATTTATTACAATGTCTACTGGCGCAGAGAAAATAAACTCTCCGCATTCATAACATGCAACTCTGCATCTATGTGGTTGAATTCTACCTGCTGATGTTAGAAAACCTATGGTGTGAGTCACTTCCTGTAATTTTATACAATGTCTTTTATATAATACCTCTAACATTGCATTACTTAAGAAAACTATCTTAAAGAAGTTTTGGGCTCATGGAACAGCGAACAGAAGGAATAGAGATCTTTCATATTCTGTTTTATTTCCACATGCACCGCCTGCCCTCTTACCAATATCCCACATCAGACTCATGCTTCTCCTACAACGATGAAGCAATATCAACCAATCTTTATTACCTTCAAGGTCTTGGTGCTATACGTCCTCTTGGTAGATGTACAGGGAAACATGTTCACCCCAATAATCTGAAAATATTCTGAGACCCCAATGCATGATGTTTCACGTGTTCATGAGTTTCCCCTTTAATCCTGGCAACACTGGGTCTTTTCACTGTCTCCACAGTTTGCTTATCAGAAATGCTAGTAACTTGAATGCCAGTGTATATGACCTTTATGCTACCTTTTGTTTACTAATATGCAGACACTTAGGATTCCCTCATGTAGTGCAATGGCTGTTTAACTCCTTTCAACAGTGCGTAAAAGACGTGTCCATTCATTCATGAATTTATTCTTCCTCTGTGACCACCCCTCCCAGTCATGTATCTGGGAATAGTAACAGCCCTTCTTAATGTCTTACTGCCAAGAAAACTTCTCCCAGTGAGGTTTTTTTTTTTTTTTTGGTTTGTTTGTTAATCATCTTGTAACTGGCCCCAGAGATAATCATCTAGGAATCTCTCTGCTTCTCAGAGCTTGTATTTTCCATTCTGGAACATTTCCTGGTAGTGAGATTCCTCTAATTCCTCAGAGATACAGAGCCCAGCTCGTTTCGGAGACTATCTGAAAAGAATAAAGACCAGCATAGACACAGCACAGCTTCTCTGCAAATACACCTTCAAATTACTTTTCTCACTTGAGGCGATCTTTCATAATTACATCCCCCAAGAGAGAGAAGAATTAGCCTGGCTGGTTTATGAGTCAAAGTGTGCACTTCAGAAGTTAATGAAATATGAAGAGCACCTATGATTTTCTACAAAATACTTTTTAAAAGTACCTTTTATTGACCCTTCAAAAGATAATGGAAACTTATCATCATATCTCCCACTTGACTCAAAAACAAAACAGAACAAAAAAACAAATGCAATGCCTGAAAGTCATGTAATATATCCTTATATGCTCCAAAAGCAGCCATACTTTTCAGCACCCTTTCTTTCTTTGTTTCCAGTTACCGAGAACATGAGATGACAGATTCACAAGCAAACAACAAAGCCTTAGATATTACCACATAAACATGACTTCCTGATGTTAGACAAAGCAGGGAATCATCCACTCACAGAAAGCACTTTGATTCTAAGTTGTTTAACGGAGGGCGATTCTCTTGTCATGACATTCTTATTAATTGGGTTCAAGCTCATTGAGAAATCCATAATTCATCCTCAAGGTGAAGGCTACCCCACAATGGCAAACCCTTGAGATGATTGTTAATATTTGACACCTTCTAACGAAAACTTCCAAAAGCTAATACTAACAAGATTGGGGGTGATATACAATATCTTTTTTTTTATGAAACCAAAAGTTAAATTTTTGTATAACTGCACATGGGACATTATCACATCCATTGTTAAGTGTGAACACATGAATCATAAGGTTGAATGGTTATCGTTGCAGCAAAAGCATAAGATCTTCCTTTAATCCCAGCACTCGAGAGGCGGAGGCAGGCTGATCTCTGTGAGTTCGAGACCAGCCTGGTCTATAGAGCTAGTTCCAGGACAGGCTCCAAAGCCACAGCGAAACCCCGTCTCGAAAAACAAAAAAACAAAAACAAAAAAAAAAAGCATAAGATCTTAAAACAGAAATTATGTGTTAAAGATTGGGTCCTGGAGGGTCACTGTGATAATAACATCAAGGACCCAAGCATAGGAATGTTACAATGGTACTAAAAGTATAGTCATTATTCTTGGCTAATATTACTGACTAATCATATTTTATGCAACATTTTTCATGAAAGCCATGCTAAGTATAGTAATAGAAAAAATCAATTCACTCTGTCAGTAACTATATGTATAGGGATTCTGTTGAACACCACAGAAATAGAAAGATGCATTATCAGTAGGAAAATATTTTAGGCATATATAAGGATGTTATGTAACTCTTACTGCACTCAAATTTTTTAATTTGCATATATTCACTTGCCAGAAGCAGGTATTTTATGCATAACCACAGATGGAAATGCTATTCTGGATTTCTTCCTTTATTTTACCATCATTAAGCTTTAATTGGAATAGATTGGTTCCTACCCACAGACTCTTACAATGACAAGATGAAAATCCAGTTTGAAGATCAAGGCCTCACTGTATATTGGGAGAGCATCATAGATGATGGGACATATTTAACATACACTGTTTAAATTTCAATAGGATATACATGAAGAATTTGAGTGTTTAAAAAGAAAAATCCCAATCAAAAGCACGGCAAAGATGAAGTGTTTCCTATCCACTTATACCATTCTGGAGTTCCCATTATGAAAAACCATGGAGTTAAGAACCACTTTTCTGAAACAATTTAACAGAGTTCCTTTGACTGTAACTATGTTTGGAAACATTTCTATTAAAAAATTAGTAAATATTTATTAGAATGCTGTTTTCTATTCTAAATAAATTAAATACATATAAAGTATTTAGATAATTAGTTTAAACAAACTAAATACATACAAATTATTTAAATAAACCTAGTGAATTGAACTGGGGTTAAGAACGACAATATTATTTTAAAAGACAATTTGGAGGCAAGCAAGTGAAGCAGAAACACTTCTGGTTTTTGGCTTCTGGTTTTCCACAGCTACGTCAGGGAATTTTCCTGAGCGGTCCGAATTCTGGTCTCTGTTCCACCGCCCTGAGTCATCCTCCATACATTTTCTTCACTCTGTCATTCCGATGCTAAATTCTGTATTTTTCCAAGCTTTCCAAGATGTTAAAATAAGACCCTGTATTCTGAGGACTTTCAAACTGCATTTTAAAAATCGTTTTCAGAGACTTGGGCCGGAATACGAGCAGGTGTGGAAAAAAAAAAACTCTAATTGATGGCAAGAAGATAGTTGAAATAGCACCTACACCTTGGTGATGCCGTTTCCCTCTGTTGATCTTTTCCTTCCTTCCTTCCTTCCTTCCTTCCTTCCTTCCTTCCTTCCTTCCTTCCTTCCTTCCTTTCTTTTTTCTTTCTGGCAGAGATTACCTGAGAACTAAAAAGCTAAATGTCATTTTTCTCTTTTTCTGGGGAAGTAGACCTTAATGCTGGAAGGTTAAGGTTTCTTTTCTTAATGAAAGAATGAAAGAACCCCACGCATGTGAGATCACTACTCCGTTCCTTGATACTTCGGCAGTTTCTGATTGACTAGCTCTTGACGCAGTGGCCTTCCTTGGCTCAACTTGTTAAACAGAGGCTTAGCACCAAGCTAAATGGAAAAGCTCTGGCCACACCCCCAGTACAAGGGAAATAGGGCATGAGCAGTTCAGCAACAACTCAGCCCCGGAGCCTGAACCTGCACATCAGATGCTCAGCATCTGCCCGGTGGGTCACACTGACATCACATACCTGGCAAAGGTGCCGTGTTTCATCCACCAAAGTGGAAACACATGGGAAACCTGGCTCCAGGACCCACTGCCTCTTTCCTTTCCCCTCAAGAATTACCCTGTAGCTCAAGATCTCCTAAAGAGCTCCAACACTTTTTTTTCTCTTGTGGAAATTGAGGACTTGGGCTGAGACACCACCCACGATTTTGAGTTTTCCAATTCAGTTAATCTTTCCCTGTGAGCTCTCTGACTCAGGGTTTCTCATGACATACCGTGGACACCAGGCCTGAGAAGCAAGGGCAAAGCAGGGAGTATGGCTATGTGATCTCTACCAAGCTCTCCAGTGCTCTCCTGCCTGCCTACTGTCAGAAAGCAATGGAAATGTCCAGTTCTATACACTTCTAAAAATATTAGTTCTATAATAAAGAAGTGGCTTCCTTGCCAAAATAGCTTTAGCAACCATCTCTAATTACTTCCCAAGCTTGAGTTTTTCAACACTGACATTATTAAAGGAACCCACTAACATCAAGTGTATGGAGGTCCTTGAGTACCAGCCTCAGTACTCCCACACGGTCCAGCTAAGATTCTTTACGCTAGAAGAAAACCTGCCTGCTTGGATCTGAAGGTGAATGGAATAAATCAACTCACATATGCTACCTCTACACCTCTTTATTCCTTAGAAAGATGAATCAGCGAGAAGAAGGAAAAGGGATGATCTCCATGAGGTTTTTAGTTTTTACAGACGTGGTTAAAAAATTTCATAGGCCGAACAATGATATCACATGCATTTTAGAATCACAAAGATGTCAGGTAGAACCTGAGAAAGCAGCACTCCAGAAGAGGTGACACCATCCAGGAAAGAGCCAGCATCCAAGGGGAAATACCTGACATTCCAAACCATTAGATAAAGTTACGAACCATCCCTGAACCTGGACTTCACCTACACCCATACCTGTTTGTCTGCTAAGGTCTTGCTATCCTATTCCTTTGTGTTCTGTTAGCAAAGGTAATTTTGAAGGACAAATTATGTAAATTAGTTATGTAAAAATGTAAAAGGTGTGAATGTTCTCGCTCTAAGGCCTCATGGTGTGGGGGATTGATAAGGTCATTCTGTTGCCTATGCAGAAGTTACAATGCTGAGGTGTATTTTGGGAATGAATCCCATTTTGAAGGAAAGAATCATGGCTTCACAAGGATTTTACAGATTTGACAGTGACCATCCAAAAGACAAGTGTTCCCGCAGCTTGCTGAACAGGTTGCTCCATGTTAATGTGTACATATACACTTCCTGTGAATTCGTCTATAGATCTGTCAGCTGTACATTTACTGTATAGTCTTATGGGCCCCAACACAGTGTATTCTCTCTCTCTCTCTCTCTCTCTCTCTCTCTCTCTCTCTCTCTCTCTCTC
>NC_022024.1:25109480-25122662 GCF_000317375.1 Microtus ochrogaster | reverse complement strand
GTGTGTGTGTGTTTGGTCAGACGAAAGCTGGAGTCAATGTTCTCCTTTCATCTCAGTTCCAAGGACTGGACTCAGATCATTAGACACGATGACAATTGCTCTGCTGAAGATTTCATACAGAATAGTTTTATATACTCTCTCTCTCTCTCTCTCTCTCTCTCTCTCTCTCTCCTCTTTCCCTCCCTCCCTCCCTTCCTCTCCCCTCTCTCAGTTGCATCTATAATTTATGGTGTGTGTGTGTTTGGTCAGACGAAAGCTGGAGTCAATGTTCTCCTTTCATCTCAGTTCCAAGGACTGGACTCAGATCATTAGACACGATGACAACTGTCCCTAACTAACTGAGCCATATTGTCCACACTCAAGTATATATTTTAATTCTAATAATTTTACCCCAAAACTTAGAGATGTTTGGAGACTATGGTGGTTTTAAAGAAAATGGCTCCCAAAGGGAGTGGCACTTTTAGGAAACGTAGCCTTCTTGGAGTAGGTATATACTGGAGGAAATATATCACTGTGGAAAGTCTACTTTGAGGTCTCATATATGCTAAAGACATGCCCAGTAAGTAAAACAGACCACTTCCTGTTGTCTTGTGATCAAGATGTAGCCAGCACCACATCTGCCTGTACACACAGAACGTTTGAGTAGGTACTAGTTCACACTGGGGTCTCAACTAGTGCATTGGCACATAATCTTATTTTTAAACAATGCCATCAATTGATTGCAATACAATTATTTTAATGAAAGAAACATTTCAAGCACCCATTTCATGTATCTTTTGGTCCTTAGGTTATGACCTTAAGCCTTATTCCTTATTTCTTAAACTTATTTCTCTCCTCCAAACCTAAGAGTCCTCTTAAGGTTCACTCACCCTGAGAATTATGATGAAGTTCTAATTACATTCACCTTTGTCCAGTTTATGCTGGAGGGTTCATCTGAATTTCTGAATATCAGCTTTGGTTAAAATAATGAGAACCATTGAGGTGGGGTGGGGGATGAATACAGGTTTGCAGAATCTGACGTTCCCATCAGTTCTTTCGCTATAACTCATGAGGTCAGCCTGCGATGCTGCATATTTTTGAGTGCCTGGTTTCTGAAATAGAGGCATCTGGAGCTGCTTTAAAATCAGTTCCATAGGCTTTGGGGAAGGAGGTCCAGAGCGCAGTTTGATAGAAAAATGGGAATGATAATGCATCAGAGTGATAAGTGAGCCATTGTCTCCGTGTTATTTTGGCAGAATCATGTTGCTTCATTCTAAAAGCTGGTAATTAGAATTCATTTTTTCAAACATCTATGTGACATTCTTATCTGAGTGCATAAAGCTATAAAAAAATTCTTAATTTCTCATCAATCGTTTACCTAAATTTATCCTCATGATAAAACATCTTCTAAGAATAAAACTAATTTTAACCATGAACCAAACTAATGTCACAATCCGTGGCCTAAAATGATCGACAATAAAATGTGGCATTAAGACATCAATCCATGTATTTAATTTTGCCAAGAAATCCATTTTTTTCATAATGCTGGTAATCGGTTTGACCTCTTTCTCATTATCTATCACCTTGCTGCTCTTCCTTGCCTCCGACTACCTTAGTCTCAGATTCTTGCCTTTTTTTAAATAAATCACAGTAATAACAATAGTAATAATAATTCATGAGCCCTTGCCAAGTATTTATAAAGTATGTCGTTCCTTCAGTCAGGAATGAATTGGCACATTCTATCTCGTTAAGTGTTTTGGATAATCTTTAATCATTTTTCTACTGTTCAGCAAATGAATCACGCACTCAATTCTGTCAAGCAATGTTAGCTTTCAGATAGTACTTTACGGCTGGGGAACTGGGCTCACAGATGCACAGTACTGGCATTATGGGAACCAAGGTACTAAGTAGCAATGCCAGGAATCCGCTGAGGTAAGTTGACTCTTCCTTTTTTCCCAGTGACGGCCACCAATCTGGAAGACTCTCTTGGAAATGTGCAAGCCAAAGTAGTTAAAATGTTAGATTAAAATATTCATTTAAAATTTCACATCCGAACAAAATGCACAACTCTGTCTTTTAAAGGTTTTTTTTATGCACCAATAAGATTGTGTTTAATTGTAGCTTTGAAATTCTTGACATTGCTGGTTTTACTAAGTATTTAGAGTGCTAAAATAATTTTTCACCACATAATTATATTACATTGTACAAGAGAAACATTTTAAAGAGTTATTAGTTTTTAAATGTATTATAATTTCTTTTTCAAAATGAGTAACACTCTCGGTTATATAATGTTCTGAGTGCTGAGGTAAATATCAGATGTCTAAAGTACAGTGATTTTCAAACCTGCATGGATGTTTGAATATGCACAGGTAGTTAAATTTTTTATACAGGTGTTAAGTGATATTTGGCTTTATAATGATAGAAAATAATTATCAAAGCTTTTCAGTGCATGCAAGCAATAGGGGAAATGTGTTCAAAGAGTTAAATGACAGTGTATTTGAGTTTTACAACCTTGAGGTTCTTTAATGTTGATAATCAACCTCCATGCATCTACATAAAATGAAGAGGAAGAAGAAACTATGAATCTTAGCATCTCTAAATTAACGGAAAGAAATATTTTTTACTTGCAGTAATAAAGATAGTATCGTGCCTGAAAATGTGATGCACGAAAAGAAAAAAAAAAAGGTACCTTTTTCCTTACCTCTGTCTCGACTCTCCATCCCTCCTTTTCTTCCTCTCTCTATGTCTCTCCTCTCCCTCACTTCCTACTCTTTGCAAACTACCCATTGTGAGGCGATACTGTTCATGCAGGTGTCCTGGTTTGGGCACAGTACATCAGAGAGAGAAACGGGCTCTCTATCGCCTTTTCCATTCCTCTTTAACAACACAGTATTCAGGCCTTGCACGTAATCATTCAATTAGAAGTGAAATTGATTAAATACTGTTTTGTGTTGGCCTATGATCAAGGGCTGCATTTATTATAAAGTATTTAGTTTTGTGTCTTGTTTCAAACTGCAGCTGGGAAATCTTGTGAATGTTATTGGTTATTAGAGGGTGACTGGGTACCGGCTCATGAAAATTAGTTCAAGATTTACAATAGCACCAGGAGAGATGTGACAGTCTCCCTCTGGTGATGCTTTCTCCCTTCAGACATCTTCCCCGGAAAAAACACTGTTTGCTATGGCTAAGAACCAATGATGAACAGGAGATTGTGAGAAATATGTTTTATATAATTTCACTTAATGTTGGGATTAGGGGGGTTTGTTCACGATCCAAGAAATCTGGAAAAATTTGATAAGAGGGGACCAATGACAAAGGCAACTGTACATGCTCTTCAGAGTGAAACCTTGGTTTCAGTGTGTCTCTATAGCATTGAGGTAACTGGGTAGGCCCCCTCGCAGAAGATGCCAGAGCTCCAGCGAGAAGGGCTTCCTGAAGAGGGGCTCCGTGAGAAATTAAGGCGCAGTAGCAATCTCCGAGGCAAGGCTTGCAGAACTTTGGGCTGTGAGTCATTCGCAACCTTTTGCAAAATTCAACGTGGCACAAGTACGGAGTTATTATGATGTACCATGTGCGATCCCAATTTGTCATCTTCCCTTGACATATCTTTTATTGAGGGGTACAAGAAGAAACCCCACATTGGCTGAGGAAAATTCTACTTGCTTCCCACACGGAGATTTAAAAATATATTTCTGGAGTTTGGCATTTACAGGAAAATGTTTCACTTTAGTACTTCTGAAATAAGATTGCTTTTTATACCCGCAGAGTGGAAGAATCTATAACCTGAACCATCGCCACTAGGGGGCCAGTGGAGCTCAGCTATCTGGGTAAACAGTAGAAACAGGATGGGAAAGGAATAAACCTTGGGATTTGCTTTGCATCTATCCATTTATCAGTATTGACTGGGTTATTACTTAAGATGATATTTGTCGTTTTTGTTATCATTTTTTTCTTATTGTAATGTCAGAAAGTCCTTTTGTTGTTTTCAACCCCTACATCAGGACAAATTTAGAATCTTATTCTATAAAGATACAGCAATTGCATTACAAAAATATTCCATTGTAAGCCTCATTATATTCCTGTATAGTTGTATAAATTATTTCCCAATAATAGTCATTTTGTGATGGAACTTGATGTGTGAAACTGAACAAGAAAAAATATAAAAATATTCTCAAGGTAACGATGAGTACAGAAAGGAATCATAGTATTTACTGTTTTTCTTTCAATGTGTTTAGTTGATAGAATTACATCACTTCTTCGCCACTTTTCCTCTCTCCTGCCTCTCCTAGTACCCCGCTCTTGAAGCCCCCACATCCTCCCCTTCTCAAGCTGACCTCCTTTTCCTTGATTATTGTTGCTACACACACACACACACACACACACACACACACACACACACACACACACATACCTACATACCTGCATGTGTATACAGAGATACATATATAAAACAACCTACTGATACAGTCTTTGCTGTTGGTATCTATATGGTCTCAAGGCTGATCATTCCGTGTTGCACAGCAGTAAGGGGGCTTATCCCTAGGAGAGATCATTATTATCCTTCTAGTAGTTATTATTTTTCCTTGTCTGAGACTGAGGGACCCCCCCCTCCATGTTAATGTACCCACTGATATTACCATTGTTCCAGTTTTGTTTATGTAGCCATTTTAGAAGAAACTACTTCACAGAAGACCCCTTCATATTCTGACTCAGAGTCTTTCTAAACCTTTTCTAAGTTCTCTGAGCCATAGATTCAGAAGCTTTGCTGTAGAAGTACATCCACCGAGGCTTGGCTTCTGAGATCTGTCGATCTCTAAATTTTATTCTGTTGCGGTTTTCTGTGATCGTGTCCATTTGCTGTGCAGAAAGGCTTCTTTGATGAAGGGTGGTATCTGTGGGTATGAGGTTGACTTAGTTTGGAGTTATGACAATCTACCTTTTTTTTTCCTAAGGTCTATACTAAAGACTCAAAAGCCTCACTCGCCCTGAGAAGCTGGCTCAGTTTCTAGTGACAAGAATGATTTCCCTCCTATTGAGAGGGCTTTAAGTCCAATTATCCTGCTGTTGGCCCCACCAACATGCGAGTGCCACTTATTGCCCCTTTATGGATATCTCGCTGTGCTGCAGTTTTTGTAGTTCACAGACAGAACTATTTAATTTCTGTAACTTGTAACGTATTTTCTAGAACTATAGAAGCTAGGCTGCAGATAAATGACTTTCAGGTCAGGTTAAGCTCAAGTCAGTGGACCTCCATCCTAAGTGAGTAGGGTCTGGAAATAGGGGCCAAGGCTCAACCCTGAGAAGCAATGAAGGGCTTCATAAATAATGGATATTGTTTTGGTAGTCACTTGGGTTACCCTAAGCAATCATTTGAAAGAAGGCTTCTCCTGCTTGGTAATGGGGTTTTTATTAGTTACAATTCTTGCACAGAGCATCCACAGTCCAAGTGTTTTAACTTTTCTTAAGGTATGTATGTGTGTGTACATACACTTATATGTATTGTGTATTGTAATTGGACTTTTTGTCAGACTTTCTTTGGGACCACCAGCCCCTAAATAACAACACGGATACTTATTATTAATTATAAAAGCTTGGCCTTTAGTTTAGGCTTGTTTTCTAACTAGTTCTTATAACTTAAATTAGCCTCTATCAATCGACATTCTGCCATGTGGCCCAGTTACCTCTCCTCAGCACGGCACACCTGGTTTGCCGAGTCTGCTAGTGAAATCCATGCATCCAGCTTTCTCCTCCTCTTCCTCTCTTTCCCCAGAAATCCTGCCTATCCTCTCCTGCCTCCTTATGACCAGTCAGCTCTTTTTTTAAACTAATCAGAAGGCGCCTTGGCAAAGACGTATCTTCACAGTGTATACAAAGATTATCCCACAACAGCGTATAGTTTTAGGTAAATATAAAATGACGCGATTCCTTGAGTCTTTATCAACTAACCTTGGTGTTATTTGTCCTTCACCCGCTAACACTCTATTTTCATTGGTATTGGACTTCCGGCTCCATTCCAGTTGGAGGTCCCTCCCTCTTAAGGAATCTCATTATTTTCCTTGTTGGAAGAGGCTAACCTCCACGGGATAGCCTTCTAGATGAGAATACCTTATGATATGAACAGGCAAAGCAGTTAAACTTGACGACACAGGCAGCAGAGTAGCCCCTAGCAAACCTTACCGAAAATCATCGAGTGTGATGGTACAGCCTTGTAATCTCAGTTCTCAAAATGTAGAGGCCGGAGGATCAAGAATTTAAGACCACTGTCTACTATAGTGAGTTCCAGATCAGCCTTGTGTATAAGGCCTTTTCTAAAAACCCTAGACTCCAACCAGAAAAAGTAGTATTGTGCTATTTCTAACTTCAGATATTTACGTTTAATTCTTAAGACTATAGTGTTTCTCTTTTTTTTCCTCACTTTTTTTATTTTAGATTTGGTTTTTCTATGTAACCCTGGCTGTCCTGGAGCTCACTTTGTAGATCAGGCTGGCTTCAAACTCATAGAGATCCACCTGCCTCCACCTCCTGAGAGCTAGGGTTGAAAGAGTGCACAACCACGCCCATCTGGTCTTTTTCTTTTCATAAACTGAGTTTTATTAATAACAATGCAAAGGAAAAAAGAAATAATTGATTTTTCTATCCAATACAAGCTAATTAATTAATTATTTTTAATAGCTAGGGGGAATGAAGGTATTTTTAATGTAATAAATATGCCATAGACGATCCCATTATTTTACAGGATGATGTCTCTTCCCCATAAAGTTCTAGAGGTATCTAATTATGGTGTGAAAGAAACAATAAAATTACATTTCTTCTAATAGTACATTTTGCCAATAACACTAGGGTCTGTGCGTGCACTTGCGTGTGCACACGTGTGTGTGTGTGTGTGTGTGTGTGTGTGTGTGTGTGTGCTGTATACACTGGTACACATGCATCTAAACTGGAGACTGTTGGACGTCCTGCTCTCTGGTTCTCCGTATTTCCCCCTTGTGGCATCGTCTCTTACAGGACTGGAAACTCGCTACTTCAGCAGGGTTGACTCTCCAGTGAACTCTCAAGAGAAAAATATAGAACTCAATAAAAATCAATTTTAAAAAGGATCCTTCTATCATCATCTGCAAATGCTGTGGTTACAGGCACGTGCAGCCATACTTAGCTGTCCTCAGCTCTTCATTTGCAAAGCCAAAGCTGTTACCTCTAAAGCCAGAGAAAATGAGCATCCCTTGTCTTTAAACCTGGAGAGAACCTTTGTCTCCAGTTGATGGCATACTAAGTCAAAAGTGTCGATCGCAACTGTGTTTCCTACTGACAATTCACATTACTTATTTGCTTGGTAAAACTCTTTTCTGATAATGAGCAGCCTGCCTCTGTGCTCTGCCATTGTTGGATCACTTACATTGAGCCAGGAGCTCGGCTATGTATTCTACCTGCTCATTTCTTTCTATAAAAAATAATATGCAAAAATGTTTGTAGCATTTCCTTTACACCTTAGGAAAGAAAGGCAGAGAAACAGTCTACATAGCACACCTATTAAAAGCGCGTCTTTTGTAATTCAAGAGCATGCTCAATTACATTTTCTACAAACTGTGTTGTTTCATAAAAATCTACTAATTCAGAATTTATTATTGAACTGCTATTTTCCAGTAAATGGCTTACGGAGGAACTTTTAACATGGATAACTTTTGCGTTTAGACTATATTGAAGCATTATTTTTATCACTGTTCTATGGGCAGCCATAAAAATTGTGGATTTCTTTATTTTTACTTTTTATTTTGAAGTCATACATAGCAATTGTGCGAAATTTTAATACATGAATATAATGTGTAATTTCAGAAATTTTCCAGTTTTGTTTAGACATTTAAAAAATTCTTCCCTGCTACCATATTAAAATAATCATTAGTTGTTGACAACCATAGTTATTTTACAGGGACATAGAATATTAGATTTTCCTCTTATCTCACCATATTATCAATATTCACCATCTTATCAATATTCTAATTTTAATTAATAAATGATAACCAATATACATATGGATTATAATGTGATGATTTTGTATGTTTATAAGAAGGAATTATCAAATATGATTAATCTAAAATGTCTTTCTTTTTAGGCTATTGTAATTTAGTGGTATGAGTGTGTGAAACCCTAGGTTTAATCCCCAATACACAATTATTATTATGCAAAAATATAAGAATTATTGGATGCAAAAAACTAATTATTATTGAGTCATGGAGATGTCTACTGAGAGTTTAGAGGTGTTTGTGGGAGGTTAGGTGTTGGACGTACGACAGTATTGTAGTACCTACCCAAAACTCTATAACCAGACTGTGTGGAGTTATGATAGCTGTGGCTTGAATATGTATGGCTCCCATAGATTCATGTGTGTGGATGACTGGTTCATAGAGAGTGGCATAATAAGAGGCTACGTCTTGCTAGAACATGTGATGACTTGTTGGAGGTGTGTCACTCAGGGAGGGCTTTGAAGGTTTCAGGAACTTTGAAGGTCTCGTGTCTCAGTTTTTTTCTGAAGCCTGCAGATTAAGATGTAGGACTCTCGGTTCCTTCTCTAGCACCATTTCTGCCTGTGTACTTCCATGTTTCCTGCCATGAATATCTAGGACTAAACCTCTGAACCCCAATTAAATGTTTTTCTTTATAAAAATTTCCATGGTCATGTTTGTCTTTTCATGGTAATAGAAACCCTAACTAAGATAACTTTCAAGAATATTTCTTGGGGCTGGCAAGATGGCTCAGCGGTTAAGAGCATTGCCTGCTCTACCAAAGGTCCTGAGTTCAATTCCCAGAAACCACATGGTGGCTCACAACCATCTGTAATGAGATCTGGTGCCCTCTTCTAGCCTGCAGGCATATATGCAGACAGAATATTGTATACTTAATAAATAAATATTTTTTAAAAAAGAATATTTCTTGTTGTTCATACCACAAATTCTTTGTCTTTAGTAATTGTGACCTACTTTGCTACACCTTTAAACACTCAAAATCTTTAACCAAAAATCAAGTATTTTTTTTTTCTCTGCTTACTTTTTTCTCAAACTTATCATGGTAATTCTGCATGAGAACAGTTCATAATGTATATATTTGTACATGAGGTGTCTAATACTAAAATGGCCTTTACCAAACAAACTGCAACATCACCTTCAAGCTTGGGATATCTACAAAGTCTTATGGCAAAGACAAAATTTATACCTACAACCACGTATCATACTCACACATACGCAGAGAGAGACAGAAAAATTAAAATGATAAAAATTACAATAAAAAATAACTTCTGGAAGAGATATATCTCTACCTATAAACTATCTATTTATGTCTATTATCTATCACCTATTTTTTTATCTATCATCTATCTAACCTATCAGTTGCCATCAATCTATATCTCTTTCTTGCTAGGAGTTCCAAGTCAGAACTCATCTTATTGATGCACTCAACAAAATCTATCTAACGTCCATTACTAAATTTGGAAGAAGTGTCACTCAAACTTAGAAATGGTGTGAGTAAGCAGACATTGTAAATAACATCAAAATTTTTTAGCAGGTCCACATGTAGACAAAAACCCCATTCGAAGACTGAATATGTAAAAAGGTGCTCACCTAGCCAGGAAGGTTTGCAAATCAATGTCTAAAAAATAAGTAGGAAAGTCATTTTGTGTAGCTAACTTTACAGAAGTTGTTGCACTTAAAGTACCATGGTGAGTGTTCATGAATGAGAATAAAGGATTTTGATGAGCGACAGAAACAACTGTGATAAAAACAACTTTAGTCCCTCTGTGGAGTTGGTTTCAGCTGGTGCTGGCCCAATTTCTTCACACCAACATCTAATAAATACTTCTTTCCTGCCTCTCCCCTCCAGCCAAGAGTTAGCTCACATCCTTCTGCTGTATCTTTTTCTGGAGTATTCTTCAGAGGGTTAAGTATCTCATGAATATTTCCTGTGAATTGCACGCTTGCCTAAGCACCACTTTTTGAATAAAATCAGATGTGAGTGCTTTGCATTACATTAGTGTGAGGTTTATGTAATTTGGGGGTGTTGTACATACACACACACACACAAACATACATACAAATCATACCGGACAAAGTAACATTACTGTAAAATGATATGCTTACTGACAGGTGCGTAGGAGGTGTGACCAGAAGTTGTAATCAGTAAAGAAGAAACATATGCACAGATAGAGAAGAGTTGATGCAACCTCTGCTGTTCTCATCTTCCTCTTTCCTCAATATGTCATGCAATGATTTCTTGCCAAGGTTGTATTAGACATATTCATAAGTCTTCCCCGGGCAATGTTTTCCTGAAATGTTTTTTTCTTTTCAAAACCCAAAAAGATTTATGTCTCTTTTAGGACATTAGTGTCAGACTGCAGAGGCTTTCTCTCAAAAGAAAAAAGGGATTCTGAAGGCAGCTTCCATTTCTCCTTGTTTTATAACATTCCTTTTTTTCAGCTTTTCCTTTTCTTTTTTATCTTATTGTTTTTATTGATTTTATTGAGCTATACACTTATCTCTGCTCCCCTCCCTACCTCTCCCCTTCCCACCTCTCCCCTCCCCTTCAACCATTGTTCATGGTCTCTATGCTCCCAATTTACTCAGGAGATCCCATGTAGATTGAATCCATGTATGTCTCTCTAAGAGTCCTCATTGTTGTCTAGGTTCTCTGAGATTGTGATTTGTGGGCTGCTTTTCTTCGCTTTATGTTTAAAAACCACGTATGAGTGAGTACATATGATATTTGTCTTTCTGGATCTGGGTTACCTCACTCAATATGATGTTTTCTAGATCAATCCATTTGCTTGCAAATTTCAAGATGCCATTATTTTGTTCTGCTGTGTAGTACTCCATTGTGTAAATGTAGCACATTTATCATATCCATACTTTGGTCGAAAGGCATTTAGGTTATTTTCAGATTCTGGGTATGACAAACAATGCTGCTATGAACATAGTTGAATACATGTCCTTGTGATATGATTGAGCATCCTTTGGGTATATACCCAAAAGTGGTCTTGAGGAAGGTTGTTTCCTAATTTTCTGAGAAATTCACATATTTATATCCAAAGGGGATGTACCAATTTGCACTTATGCCAGCAATGCAGGAGTGTTCCCTTTACCCCACATCCTCTCCAGCAAGAGTTGTCATCAGTGTTTTTGATTTTGGCCATTCTTACAATTATAAGATGAAATCTCAGAGTTGTTTGGATTTGCATTTCTCTGAAGGCAAAGGGTGTTGAGCATTTCCTTAAGTGTCTTTCAACCATATTAGATTCATCTATTGAGAGTTCTCTGTTTAGGTCTGTACTCTCTTTTTTTTATTGCATTATTTGTTCTTTTGATGACCAATTTCTTGAGCTTTTTGTATATTTGGAGATCAGCCTTCTGTCTGATGTGGGGTTGCTGAAGATCTTTTCCCATTCTGTAGGCTGCAATTTTGTCTTGTTGACCGTGTCCTTTGTTTTACAGACGCTTTTCAGTTTCAGGAGGTCCCATTTATTAATTGTTTCTCTCAGTGTCTGTGCTGCTGGGGTCGGTCTCCTTGCCAATGCATTCAAGTGTACTTCCCACTTTCTCTTCTATGAGGTTCAGTGTGGTTGGCTTTATTTGGAGGTCTTTGATCTGTTTGGACTTGAGTTTTGTGCATGGTGGTAGATATGAGTCTTTTTTAATTCCTGTACATGTTGTTATCCAATTATGCCAGCATCATTTGTTGAGTATGCTTAATTTTTACATTTTATATTTTTTGCTTCTTCATTAAAATCAAGTGTTTGTAGGTGTGTGGATTAATATCCGGGTCTTTGATTCAGTTCCATTGGTCCTTCTGTCTGTTTTTATGCCAACACTTGGCTGTTTTCACTACTGTAGTTCTGCGGTAGAGTTTGAAGTCAGGGATTGTGATGCCTCCAAAGGTTCCTTTATTGGGCAGGATTGTATTAGCTGTCCTTGGTTTTTTGCTTTTCCATATGAAGTTGGGTACTGTTCCTTCAAGGTCTGTGGGGAATTTTGCTGTGATTTTGATGGGCATTGCATTAAATCTGTAGATTGCTTTTGGCAAGAGTTCCATTTTTACTGTGTTAAGTCTACCTTCCCAAGAGCATGGGAGATCTTTCCATTTTCTGGTGTCTTCTTCAATTTCTTTCTTCAATGATTTATAACATTCCTTCTTTGGAATTGAGAGATCGGAACTTTGAATGAGTGAAGCTGTTTTGTTGTTGTTGTTGTTACGCATTTGATCTTTATCATTTATTCTCCAACTCCCACACTTTAAAGGATAAAGTGAATAGGATTTATTATTACTTATTTTAGCTATGAGATGGTTAGGAATATATTCTACTTCTTAAAACTACTTTAAGCTTTGTTTACACAATTTAGATAAAAGGAGATCTGAACTGCACCCTTGGCAGTGTTACAAGGGAAAAGAAAAATCAAGTTACATTTAAAAAAAAATAAAAACGTATACAACCTAAATCTTGAAGCACAACTATTTTTTTATGAAATTATGTCCAAATATATTGTGTATATACACAGATAAAAGTAGGACTGTGCAGAGAACATTGGGACTCTGTTTCCTTTTTGCCAATAATCATTGCTTACTTTCCAAATATAAAATACTGAGAACTCGGCTGGAAAATGGAAATGAGTGAGATGTCATCTGTGTGACTAAGAAGTCTAAATTGGGAATGTGGGTTTATAGCACAAGCACGGCAATTAAAGTATTCCTGTGATGTCCAGGGGAAGAATAGGTATTATTCATTCAGAAACTTCCCATGTACATTCTATTCCAAGAAGCCCTTATCAACATCTAGGATCAGAGTAGTTCCTTGACTGAAATGAAAATCTCTCATTACAAATCCTGTGAGCCACCATGTGATTGCTGGGAATTGATCTCAGGACCTTCAGAAGAATAGGCAGTGCTCTTAAACCGTTGAGCCATCTTTCCAGTTCGTGAACAACCCACTGATATTACCCTCCGGTTTCCCCTAGTTCATTCTCTCCTTGTAATCGAACTGAGTTTTAAAATGACTAGGCAAACCATGTCTCTGAAATTTCCTGCTTCATGGAAATATATGCCAGATGGTATGGACCTGTAGGCTGAAGATGGATGTCCTAAAGGTACAGAAGAACTTTGGGTGACTGTCCAGGCAGTAAGATGTCTCTGTCAATTCTAGAGTTTTGGAAGTTGCTTACAATGAACTTT
>NC_022024.1:25107487-25109250 GCF_000317375.1 Microtus ochrogaster | reverse complement strand
GTAGGCAGGGAAAACTAAACTGAATGCTGGGAAAAAGAAGGGTGAAGTCAGAGAGAAGCCATGTAGCCCCACCAGAGACAGATGCTGGAACTTTAGCCAATAAGCCACAGCCAAATTGGGATACACATATTAATAGAAATGGGTTTTAATTAATATGTAAAAGTTAGCCAATAAGAAGCTAGAGCTAATGGGCCAAGCAGTGATTTAAATAATATAGTTTCTGTGTGATTATTTTGGGGCTGAACACCCAGGAACTAACTAGTGGCCTCCTACTAAAACCCTCATCTCAAAGTTCTAGCTTGCAGAACCATGGGAAATAAATTTCTGTTGTTTATTACATCCAACATGTGGTATATTGTTATGGCAGTCTGAGAAGGCTAATGTAATTCTTAAAGAATATTTCATTGGATATATAGATTCCTTGATCCAAAACCTTATCACAAAAAATGTATTATGCCTTTTCTCTTTTACATTCTATACTTTGATTTCTGGTGGAAAATCAGTAGTCATTTAGGTTGCTGCCTTTTATCCATGTGATTACCTTCTATAGCCTCTTTAAAGTAAATTCTTCATGTTCATGAACATCCAATTTTCTTTAGAATATTTTTACTTTTTGTGTTTAACTTTCTATTTACCAATCATTGTGCCTATGGGGTTTTCACCCAGTAGCCCATGCCATTATTGTTCCTGAGCTTGGTCTCTGCTATCATTAAGTTCTAAAATTTTCATTTAGTTTTCTTTTATAGCTTCTTGCATGACGATCAGATTGCTGGCTTTTTCCTTTCATTGTGAAGAGATCCAACTTTCTCTGATTGAACACTGTTGTAACGTCATTTAAAACTCTCTTTGTATATTCAGTAAGACATCTGGGATCTTTCAGGGCTGATACCTGGCAAGTATTGTTTTCTTGAGAATGAGTCAGATTTTCCTGTTTGGATAAGTTAAGTTATAGTGTATGAATCATTTTTTAGATCAATTATATTTCCCCAGGAGTACTAATGTATTTCGTTTATCTTAATAGACAGTGAACCTCATTGAATATAAGTGCAACTTCTTCTTGTAGGCAACATATTTATTGAATCTATTGAAAATTCTTGGCAGATTTTATACATAGGTTTTCTAAGGTAGTCTAATAAAATATCACTAAAATGGGTGCTATCCAAGCGCTATAAAAAGATGATCCTTTTGTTGTCAGATTGTGAACAGATGGTATCCAAGAAGCCAGAGTATTTTGTTACCAATTAAAATGCCAAAGTAAGTCATTTTGACTATTAATCACCCCATCTTCTCTCTGGACCCTCATCTTCTACACACAGCTGCTTTAACAAATCCTATACAGATGAATCTAACTTCTGTTCAAGACTTGGTAATCTCACTTAAAGGAGCTCTGCCCCTAGGAAATTGATTTGATTTGATTTGATTTGATTGTGTGCCAGATAATTGAGTGCTTCCAGAATCAATGGATCAAATATTGACATTCAAGGATAAAGGCACAAAAAGCAAAGAACTGAGGATCTTAATGTTAAAATCCACTTCTGAATGTATCAGTCAGAAGGCCAGGACCCTGATGCACCAAATATATTTTTATCTTGAGAGAAATCTCTTCACCTTGTTGGAGTCTCAGTATTCATAGTACAAGGTGACAGTACCTGCTTCCAAATTTATCTTTAGGAAAACATAAAATGAACTGTGCAAACACTACAAATTTGACATATAGCTTTGAAAATGGTGACATGCTTATCAAGGTAAACTTATAAGAGGGT
>NC_022024.1:25098052-25107384 GCF_000317375.1 Microtus ochrogaster | reverse complement strand
TTTTAAAGACTTCACTGTTTATGTGTGAAACCTTAATTTTCTCATGCTGTGGAAATGCATTGAAAGATTAAAAGCTGAGTGTAATTTTCTCTTTTCAAATATCTGAGGAGGAAAACTCCAAATGCAGAAGCATACACTCTCTATGATAAATCACCATAATTAATAACACGGTGCACAGAAGGCTAGACAAGGCCAAAGCACTTGTCATTTCAACTCCTGAAATTTCAAAACCATAACATATAATCACATTTTTAAGGTAAGACTTGGTCATTGTGATTCTACCCAGGTTAATAGGTTGAAGAAATTTTCTGCCAAAATTATTGTCAATGGCTGCCAATATTTGAAAATGGATACATTTCTGATTATTACTAAGATTATAAGCTCCATGTATAAAGTAATTGTTTTTGAAAATACGTCATGAAATACTTCTCCCTGAGAAGCATTCCAGAGTCTTCCAATCTTTTATTTATTTATCTATCTATTTTGAGAAAATGCTTTACTTTCTAGCTCTGACTCTCCTCAGATACACCATGTAGAACAGGCTTTCCTCAAAATCACAGAGATTTCCAGGTTTGGGGATTAAAGGATGTCCCTTTTCATCGGGCTGACTTTTCCATTTCTCATGTTTCAAAGCAGAGAACTGAAGCACCAAAAGAGACAGCAACAGAGCGAAATCAGTATATTAACACCTCTATGGTGACTTCGTTCAGTCATTAGTGACCCAGGTATTCACCATAACTGTCCCAGGCACTTTTGACAAGTACAAAGAGAGAGTAGCATCAAAAGTCATATGTTTCTGTTTTTGAAGGACCTTAAAATTTTGACATCAAATGAATAATCATTTATTTATGATCAAGTGAGGTATTTCAAAGGTGAGTGGCAAAGGCCGATGTTTATATATGTGACTTTTGGAATATTTTCATCTGAAAGTCTTCAACTCTTCGTGAGAAGTTTATAGACCCCTGGCTTGCGAGCCCAGGTAGTGAGTCTGAGGCCACTTGAGAAGGAAGATTGAAGGGAGTTCTACCTTACCTGGTTACAGTATTTAAGTGGAGTAGTTACATTCCCTGTGGACTAAAACACACACAACAGGAAACAGAGTCCTACTTGGAATCATAAAGCACCAAAAGGCCAGCCAGACCTAAGCTCAGCAGGATGAGACGTATTCCTATAAGTGGCCACAGTGGCTGCTCTATCCCCATGGTGGGGACAGCATGTAAAAAAGATGTGGAGTTTGACTGAGAGCAAAATTGTACCTCTACTAATATACTCATTCATTCATTCGTTCATTTATTCACTCGCTCATTCATTGAGACAGAATTCTATGAATCCAAGGCTGGCACCAAATTATGTGGTCCAGGGTAGTCAGTACTATCCCACTCAGTTTTATGCCATGTTAGGAATCCAACTTGGGCTTTTGGGATGAGAAGGAAGCACCTAAGCTAAGTCCCCAGCCTTCTCAATACCTTTATGTCTTTTTTATATATAGGAAATATGTAAAGATATACTTAGAAGAGTGAAGAGAACAATTTAGAATCTTTATGGCATTTTGTTTTATTGGGTGTGGGGTTTTGTTGTTTGTTTCTTATTATGTTGTTCCTATTACAGTTATTGCTATTATTCTTTTAATTATTGAAAATAACCGAGGAGACACAGACCTTGTGGATTAAGGCCAATGTTGTAATGTTCCTTGAAATGACGAGTGAAGCAACCATGGCAAATGTTAAATTTCTTATCACCAAGAAAAGCATGTTATATTTCTGGGAAAGGTCATTTTCCAGTAAACACTGTCAAGCAGAAAGTTTAGGGAGCAGACAGGTTGATGTACGGCAGATATTATTTCTCTAGTGCAGTGTGGTGTTTGTGTTCTTGCTCGCAGACCCAAAGGAGAAAAACATGGTGACACATGAAAGGGGCCACTTGCCTTGCACCTCTAACACTTACATGATGGAACTGTAATCTGTACACTTTAATTTGGAGGGCTCACTGTTGTAGTGCTGCAGATGTTATGACAGTCTTCTTGGGTAGTGTATAAAGGTTGGGGATTGGCCTAATGACAGTGAAATAAGGCTACCAGGAGTCAGAACTCCACTGAGGGCCCCAGCTCTGCTGACTGTATGGCTTTGGAAAAGTTACTGCTGCATTCACAGCTCCTCTCACCATAAAGTGAGTACCACAAAACCTGGAAAAGGGAGACAGAGTTGAAGGAGGTTGCCCTGCATGCAAGCATATTCTGGAAAGAAAGTTGACAAGCAATTTCATTTTCAATCTCCCGGAGTTCTTTCCCCTTTAGTCTTATCCATAATAATGTCAGCGGTGCTTTCGAAAAGTCATTCTCAACTATAATTGGGTATTTTAATAAATAGCATGTCTACAATAATTACAAACTAATTCACTCGGCTGCTAAATGCTCATCTGGATGGCTTTTCCATTGTTAGAGCACCTGCTCAATTGGGGGAGGAGCATTTTGTTCTTGAAAACGAAGACTCTCGGTTTTATCAAAGCTATTCAGCAGTTAAAAATCCATTGAAATACTCACTAAGTAAAGAAAACCAAATGTTCACACTACTTTAGTAAAGTACCTTCAACGCGAACTCACAAAAGTCATGACTTGGTTATAGACAGTTTTATTAAGCTTTTCACATAGATTTTAACTCCAAAATACAGGAAAATTGACTGAATGTCAGTAGAGGAACCATGCTTTTGTTATCCTTTCTGCCAGAAAATCAGGTGTGGGTTTTTCAGGCGCACAAGAATATGAACTACTTGGCTTGCTTTCACCTCAAGTATTCGTCAGTATGATAATTTCACAAGGCTTGAAAAAGTTGAATTTACATAGCTTATTTATTTTAAGTGGCTGTGTTTATAATTTGAAGTCTTTAGTGAATATTTACTAAAACTTTGCTTAAAATACCACTTTATTGACAAGTTTAAAGAGTGTTTTTAAAACAGCATTCTTTAGTTGGAATTTTTTCTTCCAATTTTAAACATTAAAAAAATGTTAATTAAAAATTATTTCAGTAAATACATTTTGATCCTATTTCTTTTCTTCATACACCTACCAGATCCTCATCAACCTATCCATCCAATTTCATGTGCTCTCTCTCTCTTTCTCTCTCTTGCTCTCGCTCTCTCTTTTCATAGTTGCACTAGCTCTCACTCTCTCCTTCCCCCCTCACTCTTTGCTTGCCCCTCCATGAAAATAAAAACAAAAACAAAAACTGGCCATTATGAGTGAGCATGAGAAGTAGATCTACATGCTTGCCTGGGGCGGCCTGCCCTGGGGAACGAGGAGAAGAAAACATGAATCTGCCAGGAGTCTTTTGGCACCAGGCAGCTGGGAATTATTATGGTGAGCAAATATACAGTGGGATATGGGAAGGGGGATGGAGAGAGAGAGAGAGAGAGAGAGAGAGGTAGAGGGATGGCTCATAACCTGTGGAGAAACACAGACCTAAAGAGGTGAAGGAAGTTTGGAGTAACTGAGGTGGGTGGCCTGTGTGCTACCCAGGGCCACTGTAAAGTCTGCAGCTGGACTGCTGCCAAGGCCTATGGCCCTTCTGTAGACTCTGTGTTGATATTCATTGCTCCTGTTACCATCGAAGGCCGAGAGGATAGGTCTGCACAGTGCTATCCCCCACGATCTCTGTATGCAATACTAGGGAGGACCCGGTCTGTCCCTCAGCAGCTGTAGCAAAAGGATGGGAGATGAATGAAATCTAGATACGGGATATGAAAGCCACAAAGAATCAATAAAAAGTAAAACAACAACAACAACAACAACACCAAAACAAAAATGAAACCAAGCAAAACCAAATGCTCACTCAAACTAAATAAACCAACAACAAAAACAAACCAACCAACCAACAAACAAATCCATGAAGCATATTTAGTGTTGGTCAACCACACCTTTGCACAGGACCTGAACTGGGATGTTGTTGATATTCCAGGGACACTGTTGGAGAAAGCAGTTTCCTGTCCCTAGAGGAAAACTATTGAAAATAGCTTCTCGGTTAGGAACAGGGCTTTGTGTCTACATCTCCTCTGTGCTGGAGTTTTGTCTGGTTTGAAATTGTGCAGCCCTTGTGCATGCTGTCAGTTTCTCTGAGTGCCTGCATGTGCGAATAAATGCTTGAGCCTTGAAGAAGGGATTTGATAAAGGCACTCTACGTAGATCTGAGTGCTTTGTAGTCCTGATGACTTGTATGTTATGGAATCACTGGCCAAAGCCATTCCTGGTAATGTGTGCTGGTATAGCACGTCTAGCTAGGACACCAGCCAAACCCACCAGAAACCACTCCCCTGCCATCAGAAACTCCTGAGGGTCTCGTGCTCAGAGCAGCTGTAAGCATAACACGTTGTTTACAAGAAATTCAAAGTCTGGGGGTTCACAGCTCCCAACTAATGTCCAATGCTTAATAATCTTTGCTATATTCTTGTTACCAACAGAAACATAGATGATTCATCATATCATACCTAATATATGTACAAATTACAATGGAATATTTAACTAAAAATTTATAAGCAAGTCAGTTCTGCTCATGCTAACCTAGGAGGAAGGAAATCTCACTGGGATCCAAGGCTAGATAAAGAACTAAAAGGAAGCAATTAATCTTGAGAAGAGGACAATCATTATTTCCCAGGAATGAGCTCCCTAACTGGGGTTTCTATGTTATCCCATAAAGAGTACAACCCTGCAATCAAATATATCCAAGCCATGCTAAACAGACTCAGAAGGATATATCTATCCTTCTGAGTCTGTGTGTGTGTATACATACATATATATGTATATATATTTGTATTTATCTATGTGCATATATGTAACAACACTAATAAAATTAAAAAGAGGCTATTGATTTGAGATTGACTGAAGGGGAACATGGTAGCAGACTTGGGAAGGCGTAGAAGGAGAAAAGGGAAAGACATGAAATTATATTTTAATTAAAACTTAATGATAACATAGTTTAATATTTTCATCGAAACTATGGTTTTCCTGCAATATATTCTGATTATGGCTTCTCTTTGCTCAACTCCCCCTCTCCACTTTCTCCTGCAGTAAATTGGAACAAATACAGGGACTCAGAACTAGACAATATGAAGAGACCATGAAACACCGCAGCCTAAATGGGTTATCTCCATCAAATCCCTTCCCTCAGGATTCAGGGAACCCTGCAGAAAAAAAAAGTAAGAGGGGATGGAGGACACCAAGGCAGCAAGTCCTTGTAAACACAGCAAGGATAACACCCATGGACTCAATAGAGCCTGTCGGATCATGCATAGAGTGAGCATAGGTCTAGGTCAGATGGGGTCCCAACACTGAGAGTAGATATGGACACTAGTCGTCATCACTGATCTAGAAGCTATATCAAATTGATGATCATTCTGAAAAGAACAATTAATTTTCTCCAATGGACTCTAATGGGATATCCCAGCGACTCTTAAGGGCAGGTCTCTGGCACAGAGCGGATGGCAAACTCGAAACAAACTGAACAGCATCTTTTCAGGCGCTTGTCTCCTGATACTTTGTCATGGCTTTTGCTTGTTTGTTCTAACCTTACAGATCTTTTGCATACACATCATAGTCTCTGGTTTTGTGTTTGCAAGGGATTTGTGTGCATGAATATGTGTATCTGCACATATATGTGTTTCTTGTGCTCTTTCTTGGGCTCTTTTTCTTGTGGCTCTGTTTGCTATTATTTCATCTTGTTATTATTTTTAGTTGCCTGATTGTATTGTAATGGGAGAGAAAAATAATACCTTTTTAAGAGCTCATTTAATAGTTATGTTTGTTGACTGTCTTATTCATGCTTTCCTGAAAGAGGAAAAATTACATGACATTTGTAAGATTTGGGTATTCACAAAAAGAGAACAAATATAGTTGAAAAAAGTTATCAAGATCATCTTGACACATGCTTCATATAGGTTCTCAGTAATGTTTGTCTTCCCTGATGAGATGTCTGAGAGAACCGCCTACTCTGAAATGGAACAGAAATATCCTTTAAAGGACTATATTTTTGCATAAATTTTCCTCACTGGTTTTTGCCAATTTATTTGCTATGTTCACCAAATTCTTGTTTGTTTGTGCAAATGAAGTGGAAGAGACAATTCCAACGATTTAAATGAGAATTACCCAGGGACTAAAGTCTAGACCAAACGTTTCTGAGACTTAAGCAAAATCATCCTCGCCATAAATAAGCTCAGAATCTGGTAGCAAGCACAGCCCCATGACAGAGCAGATGTTTTCATTCTCTACACATTCTCTTGCCTTTTTAGCTCTTTCCAAATCCAAGAATGTGTTTGATTTGTTGAGAGTCCAGCGGCAACAATATTCGGATGAAAGTGCTCACAGCATTTTTGTCAGTGAAAGACAGATAGGAGCCCTTTGGGTCCTGAAGAAATCAGTCTCTATGAAATATTGTAGCTCGAACTCTGGCATAATGCAGGATGTAAGGACCACATTCGGAACAGACATCATGCTCAGTAGTCCATCAACACAGAATAGACTGTATGGCTTGTTTGTTTGCTTTTGTGAGTTTTTTGTTATGACTGATGAGATTTTGTCTTTCTGGTTTAATGTTGCTTCATCTTCTTTTTAATGAGAGAAGAAAGAACATACATGATGGGAGGATCTGGAAAGACATCAGGGAAGGGAAAGAATATGATCAAATTTTTTGAATGAAATTTTTTAAAAATTTAAAATGAAATAAAAATATACTCTGTAAAAACTCAAAAAGAGAAAAAATTCTACAACTATATAGGAAATATAAAAACAATGCCATTCATTATTTTATGGGTGTTTTCCTTTACCTCATATTTCTGTCTAAAGTTTCATTGCTTTACTGTGAGTTAAAACAGAAAATATTAGGTTATTATATGTGGGAATACGTATACATACATAGCTTAAAATACTAGTTTTTGATGAACACTCAATGAATTAATTTCAAAAATAGTAATGAGCATTTAACAGTCTCTGAAATACAATGATTTGGTATTACATGAAAAGATTAAAAGAAAAGTCTTCTGTTGTTTGTTTGTTTGTTTGTTTGAAGGAATTAAGCACTCTGTTCAAGAAAATTGTTCACAAACGTAGACAAAATCAAAAGAAATGAAGTAAGAATATATAAATAGCACAAGGCTGGACTGAGTAAATCACTAATATCCTTGACCCATGAATTATCTCCTAGACTCCCAAGGGTACCATTTAGAGATGAGTGTGGGACTTATTTACAGATCACAACTAAGTGTTTCTGACATATTGCAATGTATGATTGCCAAAGCACTGCTTGCTTTTGGTCATCCTTGCCCCATAGTCTAGTATCTCTCTGCAATTCAAATTTAATATCAAAAGAAAGGAGGGAAAGTGCATCTTTTTATATTCTTCGACTCTGACCCTCTGAATCTTAAATCTATAATCACGGCTTATCTTTAAATCCGAATGCTCCTTGCCACTTGCCCCCTTCCCATTTATGTTTCTATGGAAAATCCAGCATCCTGCAAAGAAATTGATTCATGTAAAATGAAACCATTGTTTCTCCTCCCTCTCACAGCAGGCTCCCCAGGAAAGAACTGAACTTCCCTCCCTGTTGGAAGTTAATAGCTTTGAAACAATGACTTCTGCTTTATGCAAACAACTTGCTCATCTGTTGAGTCCACTACTCCCACCCAATTGACCCACCAACCTCTCTACAAGCTTCCTATTCTCTTTAGCTTGGTCTTATTTACTCAAGTTCTCAGTGTAATTGTGTTTGCTCTCACTGAAATATTTCATCCATCAGCCCACTGCATTGTCATGATTCATCACCTTCCACCTACTTAACTTCCTTTATTGTCTGCCATAGACATTTATAAGCGCTGGCAACAATGGTGATTGTTGATTGGGGGCATCTTGTGTACCAGGAAAGCTGAAGCATTTCCTATGCTTTACTTTCAACTTACAGCCCCGTGAAACTAGTGCTAGTACTGCTTTCATTTGCAAAAGGAATAAAACCCACATCCCTGCCTTTCCTTTTCTTTCATTGCAAGTGCTTGTCGATTCCTTCTTGCCATTGTTCTAAACTTGCATAATCCTGATTTTGCAGCCACCTAATCATTTAGATTTTTCTTTGTTTTGTCCATGTGAACATTGCTAGAATAATCAACGTAGTGTTCAGATTGATTTGTACTTTAAATCCATGAACTTGAGTGGTCATTCATACCTTAAAAAAAAATCAAATAAACAAAACAAAACAAAAAAAAAACCCTTCTTTTACTCTATCACGGTTTTCTGTAGGGCTTACTTATTTTCCACTGCTTGATACAATGAAGAGTGAAATCAGAAGTTAATGCCTTTAAATGAAGGTACTATGTTTGAGTGAGAAAGAATGCTCTTGGGTGCAGTGTTAGTCATGGTTTACTTGTGTAGGCGGAGGCTGCTCATTTGTTCCTGGCCACCCAGACCCAAAATAATCACACAAAAACGGTATTAATTAAAACACTGCTTGGCCAATCACTTAGGAGTATTGGAAGCTAGCTCTTATATCTTAAATTAACCCATTTCCATGGTTTTGTATTTTACCACAAGGCTCGTGATCTACCGGTAAAATTCTGACTGGCAACTCACTTCTTTCTCCTTCAAGGGCTATGTGGGGTCTCCCTGACTCTGCCTACTCTCTTTGTACATCTCTGGATTTTCTGCCTGGCTTTACTCTGTTAAGCCATTAGCCAAAAGCAGCTTCTTTATTAACCAATGGCAATAAAACATATTAGCAGCACCCAGAGGGGAAACCCACATCATTCTAGAGTAACAGAACTTGAGTGAATGTGCGTGTTATTTGTTGTCTTTCAGGGTACTGGATGAAAATTGTCAACTGAAGTCCTTATCATCTATGGACCCTGCCGGATACAGTAACCATATGCTAGGCAATATGTACATACTGGGACAATAGTAGCATTAATAGCACAGGAGCAGCAAACTTATGCTTTCTCATTTGACTGAAGGCCCATTTCACATTAGACTTCTGACGATTAACACGGAGTTAACTTCAAATGGTGATGGCTGGGAGGTCATAAGTCCTAGTGGGGAATCAGCTGCTGTTTTATTTTGTTGGTTTTGTTAGTTTTTGGTTTCATAGTGGTTAAATGGAGGCAGTGTTCCTGTCACATTGATTGCTAAATAATTCTTGTATTTACAACCATAGATTAGGTGCTACTATTACTGTGGATCTGTCATGAAGAAAAAGGCTTTTTTAAAAAAATAAATCTGGCACATTGCAAAGACTCATAGCTAATGAAGTTCCTAAGAAGAGATGGCTGGTACTGTGGCAAAGTATAGTTATGGTATGCCACCAATGGAG
>NC_022024.1:25078533-25097854 GCF_000317375.1 Microtus ochrogaster | reverse complement strand
TTCCAGGACAGGCACCAAAGCTACAGAGAAACCCTGTCTCGAAAAACCAAAAAAAAAAAAAAAAAAAAAAAAGCCGGAGAAAGGGATGGAGTGTTGTGAAACTATTTTGTCAGCATTGAGACATTCGCTGTTGATAGGAGGTGAGACCCTTAAGTCTTAGAAAGTAAGTCAACTTAGACGACCCAGGAAGTTCCTAATTTACAATGATACATAAACAATAATAATTGTTTATAATAGTAGAAGAAAATTTCCAGCCTGTAGAATAAACTTCAAATTATTCTGGGAATCCCAAGTTTAAAATTTCTGTTACTCCTGCTTCTGTGGCACCAATAAACACAGTATTTCCCTACCTAAAACTTGCATGGGTTCATAAATATGTATACTAACATATATATATTTATATAAGTAATATATACATATATAATAGTACTAAATGATCTTGAGTCCAGTTAGTAACTTTGTAACCTATAAAATCCACCTGTTCTTTCTAAAGTGACAGAAATGTCTTCACTAGTCCTAGTATTTATTTAGATCCTAAATGATCCCAGAAAAGAAATGGACTCACTCTTTTACATTTTGTAGTGAGATTAGCAGAATGTGTCTATACTAACTCAAAGCAGTTCTGTACGCTGCCTAGAGGGTATTTAGATTTTCTTGCTTATTTAGTTTAATTGTCATCTCATAATTCCTCAGTAGCACCCGTCTCATTCAATTTTTAAATGGCTTTTCCTGTCTCTTCCCTTGCAAACTGAACATGGTGGTAGAAAAATCTTTTCCCCTGAGAACGTCGTCATGTCCTATGTGTGATAATACTTTTGCTGAAACAAATATCTTTGTCTTCCAATCAAAGATTCAACCAGAAAGGAGAGCAGGGGAAAAGTGATCGCCAGCGTGCTCATTGTGCCAAGTCCTTGCAGTCTGGATTTCTTCTGAAATGAAGCAGCTACATTTTAATTTGTTCTTTGTAAGCCCGAATCCAATTATTTTCTCTTATCTGTGCCTTTGTCTTCCTCTGCTGAGTTTAAGTGGGGTAAACAATGAGGAAAAGAGCATGGGGAGAGACCTCTGACCTCCCGTCTATTTCTATTTTCTTGTAGCATTGAATTTTCAAAATGGTCAGTTCTGGGATTACAGCAGAGGAGACATGTTCCAAGGCTATTCTTGGCCCCCGCAAAAAAGGAGAAAAGGACAGAAATGGCAAAAATTTTAAGGAAAATTGTGCATGCTGCTTCTTGTGTCCTTTATGATGGATAAGTGCTAGGGAGTTGGGACTTACAGAGAATCACCTGAGGAGGTTATATTGCTAAGCACAGGCCTTGCAGGCAGCCAAAATCCTAAATTACCATGAGACTTTTGAGTCAAAAAGCCTGAACCCCAGAAGATTACTTACTTATCTTGTGCTGCTTTTATATGTGCAGAAATGTTTCTATTCTTAGTGTTTTGAGAACTTTGTCAGGTCAGGGTCACTTTTACGGTGATGAGTTGGGTGGTGAGCACTGGGGATTGAAGGGATCTTAGTCCCTGATGGAAACCGAGAGAAGGGCATAGGGGGAATGAGGCCAAGCCCAGATGGTCTCCTTATTTGGCAGGTGACAAACTTGTCAAGGAAAACAAAAACAAAAACAAAACAAAAACCACTTAGTGGGAGGTTGAAGAGGAGGCTTTGAAACACAGGAGGAACGTGTCTTCCAAGAGCCTGTGGAGACTGCTAACAGAAAAAAAAAATCGTTTCCACTCGTGCTAGTTCAATACAAGGTCACAAAAGAGAATGAACGCAGATGCTGAAGAACATGGGTGAAGCCAAGTTTCTCCTAAGGAGAGATTCAACTTTTGCTTACCTAGTGACTTTGCTTTGGAGAAACTCAACAGGCTCAAGACACAAGGACAAGCTCTGAGATGGCGAGTCTTTAACTGGCACAGGTGCAAGAGGTAATTGATAATGAAATGCTGAGTGGTTCCGTTTGTAATTTAAGATACATTACCACTATTTAGTTATGTGAGGTTCTTTTTTTTTTTATTGAGCTCTACATTTTTCTCTGCTCCTCTCCTTGCCTCTCCCCTCTCCTTCAACCCTCTCTCAAGGTCCCCATGCTCCCAATTTACTCAGGAGACCTTTACTGCTTCCCATGTAGATTAGATCTATGTCTCTCTTAGGGTTCTCATTGTTGTCTAGGTTCTCTGGGATTGTGATTTGTGGGATGGTGTTTTTTTTCTTTATGTTTAAAAACCACTTATACATGTACATGTGATAATTGTCTTTTTGGGGTCTTGGTTACTTCACTCAAAATGATGTTCTAGTTCTATCTATCCATTTGCTTGTAAAATTCAAGATGTTGTAATTTTTTTTTGCTATGTAGTACTCCATTGTGTAAATGTACCACATTTTCCTTATCCATTCTTTGGTTGAGGGGCATTTAGGTTGTTTCTAGGTTCTGGCTCTGACAAACAATGCTGCTATGAACATAGTTGAGCACATGTCCTTGTGACACGATTGAGCATCCTTTGGATATATACCCCAAAGTGGTATTACTGGGTCTTGAGGAAGGTTGTTTTCTAATTTTCTGAGAAATTGCCACTCTGACATCCAAAGGGGGCTGTAACAGTTTGCATTCCCACCAGCAATGCAGGAGTGTTCCCTTTACCCCACAGCCTCTCCAGCATAAGTTGTCATCAGTGTTTTTGATCTTGGCTATTCTTACAGGTGTAAGATGGAATCTCAGAGTTGTTTTGATTTGCACTTCTCTGACGACTAAGGATGTTGAATATTTCCTTAAGTATCTTTCAACCATTTTAGATTTCTCTGTTGAGAGTGATCTTTTTAGGTCTGTACTCCATTTTTTATTGAATTATTTATTCTTTTGATGACCAATTTCTTGAGTTCTGTATATATTTTGAAGATCAGACCTCTGTGGGGTTTTTATTCCTACTACTGTGACCTTCTTGATAGTTTTATCTAGTTTTACTATGGTTTGGATGCCGCGTGTCTCCCAAATGTCCACATATGGTTGGCTTGTTTCCAAGCCTAGAGTAAAACAGTGGGAACTTCAGGAGATGGGGAGTACTGGAAAGTGAGGACCGTGGTGACATGAGCCTGAAAGAAACACTGGGACCTCCATTCCTTCTTCTCTCTCTGCATCCTGGTGGCCATGAAGTGAGATGTGCAGATACACCCTGCACACATCTGTCTGGATCCACCGTGCCACCACAGGCCTGAAGACAACAGGTTCTAACTACTGAAGACTGAGACCAAAAGGTAAGACACAGTTCTGCCTTCAAAGCTGGTTATCTGAAGTGCCTTGTAGCAGGTATATTTGGTTCAACTGAGATCAAGACCGTAAAGAACCTGGGAAAATCTAGGCAGTGGTGGGGCATGCCTCTAATCCCAGCACTCCGGAAACAGAGGCAGGAGGATCTCTGTGAGTTAGAGGTCAGCCTGGACTATAAGAGCTAGTTCCAGGACAGGCTCTGAGGCTACAGAGAAACCCTGTCTTGAAAAACAAAAAACAAACACACAAAACAAAACAAAAAAACAGAAAGAAAAAAAAAGAGAGAGAGAACCTGTGAGAATCCCTGTATAACCTGGGGAGGGCTTTGAGCATTCTATAGCCTCATTCTATGTCCGGCTTTCTCCTCCTCCCTCCTTCTTCCCCTCCCTCCTTCTCTCTCCTTCTCCCCCCTCTGTCTCCTCCTCTCTTTCCTTCTATTTCTCTCTACCCCCTCTCTCTTTCTGTCCCTAACCCCCCTCTTGCTCTCTATCTCCTTCTCCCTCCCTCTTTCTCTTTCTCCTTCTCTTTCTCTCTCCCCCTCCTTCTCCCTGTCCCACCCACCCCCATGCATCATGTGGTTGAGGATGTAGATCTGTCCTTCTGAGCTTCTTGCTCCTGCCACCAAGTGTTCTGCTCTCATTGCCTCCCTGCCATGATGGTCTCTTAGCCCTCGGGAACTGAAGCCCAGGGAAGCTCCTCTTCCTGCCATTTGTCTTGTCCAGCACTTAAGAGAAGTCACTACGACAAGAAGAAAAATGCTGTTTCTATAGAGAAACACATTCCAGTTGCCAAATGACAGGCCTGTAAATGAACCTTTAGAACAAGAACCATCTGTAGGTTGGGGACGGCTTGTATTTACTGAGCTATCCCGTTCTCTTGCTTTGTTGCCCCACAGGATGCGTCTTAACATGTTGGGTTGAGCTTTTTCCTTCCCTTTTGTTCCTATTTTTTCCTTTAAAAATGAATCCTCTGAAATTCTTGGCCATGTGTCAGCGCTGTATTCACAAGGATTAAGGATCAGCAGGACTGCTGTGCAGCAATTCAAAAGTTGAGTACATCCTGGGGATTGGCAACACACAGACTGCTATTGTCCATGGAGCCCGGGGTTCCAGGAAAGGCATGTTAAATTTAGCAGCTGTCTTGAATTGTCATCAGAGATGGGGTGGAGGCGGCTGTCTGGCTGTAATCTGGAGCCATTTGGAGTTTCACTTGAAAACTGACTTGAAAGGACTTCTCTGAAGGAGAACATGTTTCAGCTATCCACATTGTCTCTAAATTGGAGCAATTGCAATGGAGATGTATGTGTATACGCATGGTTGTGCTGCCCAACTGTGTTCTTAATGGTTACCATCTTCTCTGTTCTGAGGACTCTATTTAAAATCATACATATTTCCAGGGAGCTTGATGAAAACTCATGGGTGCTGTCAGTCTAGTTACCTTCATTTATGAAGATAAAACATTGAAGAAAAAAATAGGAGGGGCAGTGAGAGAGTCAGCAGCAGCCCAATTGTTATAGCACATAGGAGATTTTTTTTTCCTTAACTGACATATGAAAGACTAACATAACTAGTATTCTGTCTTTTCCTGTCCAAAGTGTAGGAGTTTACTGTGATAGAATCAGAGAAACTCAAAAGATGAAATTTAGCCTCAGAAATCATGTGGATGAAGCTTCTGTTTCACCACCAAGGACACTGAGATACAGTAGGGTGAGAGAATTTGAATAATAGGTCAACGGCGTAAGCAAGAATGTGTTCATCCTTCCAGTCCAAAACTAATTATATGCTTTATAATAATCATTCCTCACCAAATAAAAGGAGTTGCATAAAACCTTGCTCTGTACCTAGGTATGATACTTCCATCTCTGATTTCTTAAAACCTGCAGAACTTAAAGGTGAACTTCTAGAATTACTTCTATAGTTCCTTGCCAAGTCTTCCAATGACATATGGGGTGAGGGAAAACATTGACCTATGACATCATTCACTTAGTATTGAATGATTTGGGGTTCAGTCTAATATGCAGAATGAAATGAGACAGATGCTAACAAAAACAGTGAAAATTATACACTCTTACAATCAACCTGAGAATTAAAACATTTTCTTCTATATACCATAGAGAGGAAGTGGTCCTCATGAAATGTAAAAATACGAAAACTTCTGCTTTCATCCATTTCCAGGTATTTTAACAGGAATGTGCAGGCATACCAAAAGAGAATGTATGACAAAAATTATTTTGGTCTGCAGGTATGATGGATGGATGAACCCCTGCTCATCAAATGGAACAGAGCTTCAGTTTAAGAGTTCCATACTTCTGGATTACCCTGCAGAACAGAATCCTGTTTGAATCCTTATTCATCTATTCCCCCTTTCAAGAAATATCTATACCTGAAGATTTCTTTTTGTTTGTTTTTAGAAATGGCATTCCACACAGTGCAAACTGGTCCTGAATTCATTATGCAGCTGAGACTGACCTTGAACTCTTGATTTCTATGCCCCAATCTATAAGTATTAGAATGGAAGGCCTGTATCACCTTTTGGTGTGATCAAAGAAGGCTTTTTACAAACCAAAAATGTCACTCTTTAATGAAAAATTTTAAATCATACAATCCATTTTAAAATGACACAAATAATTCAGCTTTCAAAGGCATGTAACAATACATTCATTATGAAATCTGTGGTGTCCAAAGGTCTCTAAGATGCTTCACTATGGGACTGGAGTTTTCTGTCCCCTCTCAAGTATTATTTTCTTCATAATTTTACCTGACTTCAATTTAAATCAACTCATATTTCTTTTAACTTTGACCATAAACAATAATGCTTACAAATTACATTTCAAGAGCACTCTATACTAAGATACCTAAGGAACTATTAACACAAAGTATCTCAATTCTTTCATATACCACTATGATCTTTCAAACTGTACTTGAGTGTTCTACATTCCTTTTCATTTTGCTGTAGAAAAATGAGACATGTTAATTATCAATGGAATTCAGGGCAGGAGCTCAAGGCAGGAACACACAGGGAACCACAAAGGAAAGATGCTTACTGGCTTAAGACCTCTTGATTCCCCATGTAGCTTTCTTATGCAGGTCAAATGCAAATGCCTAGGGACGGGATTCCCCAAAATAGGCTTGGTCCTCCTATACCAATTAGTAAATAAGAAAGTGTCTCAAAGATTTACTTGTACATAAGCCAGTCTGATTAAGGTAATTAGTTCTTTAGATGAGGTTCCCTCTTCCCAGGTAAAATCAGGTTTGTGCCAAATTGGTGACTAGAGATAATTATGGATTAAGGACATATATCCTTGAATATATGAACCTGTTTAGTAAGTATCATCTCTCTATTCCAGACACCATCAAATGAAAACAAATTGATACAATTAAGATTTTTTATGGAAAACAGTAGGACATTAGCACATCCATTAAACACATGACGTGTGATGCCTACATTCATATAATGCTCAATGAAAAGCTACTCATACCACGTCATTGTGATAGACTAACTGATAAATGTATGGAATACATAACACAGAAGAGAAAATGAATTGTTTTAAGATTTTGAATTCCTATTTTAATGTCTTTGTTGCTACGTTCTACTTTGAATTTTGATTTTTTTTCCCAATGAAAGTTTTCCTATTTTGAAACTAACTTGGAAGGCAGATATTTTCACTAATGCTTCACCATTATTTTAAATAATGCACAATAATTTTAAAAACTGTTCAACATCTTCACCCATCAGGTAAATGTAAATTGGTGGCATTGAGCTTCTCCCACACTGAAGTTTAGAGTGTCTATCCTATAGGAAACAAATGGCAATGAATATTGACTGGGGCATGGAGAAAGGGGAAACCCTTATTCATTGAGAGTATAAACTGGTATAGCCACCAGGGAAGTAAGTATAAAAGTTTCAAAAGCAACTAAATACTGAACTACCAGAAGATCTTCCAATACAAGTCTTAGGTACATACCCAAAGGTCTCTAACTCCTACCCATGAGATTCTTTCCCAGCCTCGCTTATCTCTAGCCTATTCATAGGGAGTAGAATCATTTGTGATGTTCATCATTGATGAATGAATAATGAAAATATGGTACAGATACATAACAGAATTTAATTCAGACATAAGGAAAAATGAAATTGCTAAGTTGGCAGGCACATGAGTGAATCTTGAAATTATTATATTAAGTATAGCAACACAGACTCAGAGAGAAAGATGCCACATGCTCTCCACTATGTGTGGTGCTAGCTTTGAAATTGTATTAATATATAGTTCTGTGGCAGTGAGTGTTGGTTATAGGTCATGAAACTAGAAGAGGGGCCACAATAGGGAACATGCATTTAAGGAGGCCCAAAAAGTAATACGTGTAACATGAAAGCAAATATGGAGCCACTGAGGAGAGAAGGGAATAAAAGAGAGCTAGTGGTGAATGGAGAGGAAAAGAGCAACATATATATATATATATATATATATATATATATATATATATATACACACAACTTACATCATTTCAAAAAACAAATAGAAACAGGAAAGTAATTTGGATCATGAAAACAGAAAAATTCAATATGTTTCTCATAGCTGAAAATATTAGTACCATTCAATCTGGAAGGCATTAGAAAAATAGATCAGTTTTTAATTTTCCTTTTTAAAGTAAAAGTGGAACACAGCTGAAAAAAAACCACAGAATTCAAATATTCTATTTGAAAAGGCATTCTAATTTTAGACTTAAGCTTAAGCCAAGTCATTATTATAAATTCCAAATTCCAATAAATGTATTTAGAGTTCTAATTTATTTTACAGGATTTCCAATTGGAATAATCTTTAAACCTATTTAGGAAAATGCTTTGCAGTCATTTCAAAATGAGATGTGATGTGCTGAAATCCAGCAACCCCGAGAGTTGTGAGGTCATAGCTAGTTACACTGTGACCTTTCAGAGATCTGCAATGTCACTCCCTCTGGTAAAGTGCTCCTTTTCATGTTTCTGAAGACACTTGAAAACATAGTCTCATTTCGATGCTTGCGGTAGGTGGCAAGCCTGGATTGTCTTCATTAAGTTGGACCTTGTTTCCAAAGCTGTAGCTAACACTAACGTGGCGGGGGGTAGGGGGAGACTCAGCAGGGTAGATGGAAAGCCAAAATTATGTACATAATATTATATTCAATTTTTAAAGTATGAATGTGAAATATATAAAGTAAAGCATAACACATTTTTATGAAGTCATCTTAAAATATTTTAAACAAAGTGAAAAAATTACCAATGATAAGTGGTGACCAGTTCTTTCGCTGATTTACAAATACAAAGTTGAAATCATTGTTTTTTTCTAAATAGCATTTAAATTCATACTTTAGTTTCCGTCGCCTCAGCCCGAAACATTTTATTTTGATTCTGTAATATTCTGCAAAGATCATGCAGTCAAGTCTTTGTCCAATCAATCTTGGAGGCTATAGAAGTTGAAGGAATAGGAGGGTGGGGTTATAGACAAGTGTATCTTGTGCCCTGGCTTCTTGTGTTGTCTTCCCCAGCTTCCAAAACATCTTTGCTCTATCACACACTCCCCACCATGATGATTTCCCTTACCACAGGCCTAGAATGAACAGGATCAAATGACAGTGGGATAAACCTCCTGAAAACAGCATCCATAGTTACTTTCTGAGAGGGGATCATTTTTGCTGCTTTGTCACAGCTACAGAAGGTAACAAAACAATGTAGATGCTCAAAATTTAAATACCCCTGCATTTTCTTACCATGGATAGTGAAGATGGTGTCCTTGTGGTAAACTGATCTTCAGTTTTACTATGCATTAGAATAAAGCCATTTCGACACCTTAGCTTTGGAAGTGGAACATTGAGTTTATATATTTGAGTCGTGAAAGACTCCCAATGCTATTGTATCCAAGCCCATTATCTTTTGTTTGGTTGATGGTTTTATTTTTTTTCATGTTTCCTATCTGTCTTTCTCTTTCTCACTTATAAACGGAATAACGGATTTGATCACTTATGTATACCTCCATCAACTTAGGTAACTTTCTGTCCTATGCAAAAACAATAAAAATCATGCTTTTAAAGACCTGAATGGAACAGAACATTGAAGCAAATAGTCAGACAATTTCATATGCAAGGCAGTTTCATTTATCACCATCAATTTTCAGAGCAAATAGAATATGTAACCCAGTTAATTATGCTATGAATATTCATGCTTGATTGCCTATATTTAGAACCTAAAGAATGGTGAATTTATTTTCAGTTAATGGTGTATTAACATAATTTTGTTTGTATAATTTTGATTTTTATTGAATAAAAATAATTGAATGCATTATAAGATTGGCAAGATGGAGGCAGAAGTGGGTACTAACAGTGTCATGTAAAAGTTCAGAGCCCTCTTGGCAGTAGGCAACAAAAATCAGCTTAACTGTGGTTTCAGCAAACCTAAATGATGATCAGAATCATTCTCCGTGTTTACAAAAGAGGACTTCTCTTGTACTGAGTGCCTGAGAATGATGTGTAGAACAGAAGTGTCTTTCTGCTTTTCTCTGGTTACCTGTCCATACATATGTGTGCTAGCTTTGAAATATAAATAAAGGTATATTCAGTAAGAATGCTTCCCCCTTGTCAGTTCTTCACACCTCCATTCAATAACGTCACAGCATGAGTGTACTGTATCATTGCTGAGTGAACAAATTACTATAGACAGTGCCACTTCTTGGAATGTTCTGGAATGCATGAGATTATTAGTACTCTCTTGTTGTCCAGAGTCAAAAGACATCTGAGCTTTTAAGTAATTCAGATTTATAAGATCCATAAAAACACATGAGTTAACACTAAATTAACAAATTATTAGATATTGTCTTAAAAGCATAAAGGATCAAGAAAAAAAGGCTAATGAAAGATTTGAGGTATTTATGTGTATTAGAAAAACAAAGTTATCAAAATTATAATGCCAGTTTCTTCTAAGGTATCTCTTATTCACAATAAATATTCACTTTTAAAAGAAACTGATATCTGAATGTAAGGTATATGTGTAAAATCTAAAAATTATAACAATCAAATAATTATCAAAATAAGAGCAGCATGATTTAGTAATATATTATTATACTATACTGATACAATTCCACTGTTTTATGTGAACAGAATATATTTATAAATCGTTGACATACAAAAGAACTTCAAGAAATAAACCCAGATATAAAATGGATGATTCTTTTCAATAAAAGTTTCTAATGACTGACTGATTAGCTCAGTTGATTATAAAATGGTACAAAAAAAGGTGTCAAAGTAATTTGATAGAGGGAAATAATCCACTGAATGAAATATGTTATAATAATATTATTTGAATGTCCCAAAATGAGGAAGATAAAGACAAAAGAGGATAAATTTGAAAAAAAGCAAAGCAAAACAAAGCATATATTTAAATCTGAGTCAATAAAACCTGCTGAACAAGTACAAGATGAATTTTGTGTGACCTTGCTTAATTAAAGAGCTCAAATATGTTTTAAAATAATAATTAGGCTTTTTAAAATTAAAATTGAAAGATTGGAAGCAGTAATATAAACTATATGCTAAAACAAAAGATTCACAAAACATAGCTGATAAATATCGTTCAATTAGTGGGCATAAGAAACATTGTTCTAGACTCATAGGAAAAATACCTTGATTGTATAGATGAGCAACAGATTTGCAAAGCTACATCATCAAAGTTTATATATTAGTGCCAAATACAACTTGAAAGCCTGTCCATCCCATCATCACTTACCATGAAAGGTATGCATATTAAGACCAAAGTCTGTTATTACTACATATCTAAGTGAATGTCTATAAATTAAAAATGATGAAATGATGTCCTGGTGACAATGAAAAGAAACTGAATGTCTCACACATTGTGGGTGTGGATATTAAGAAAGAAAAAAAATTCTTTGTAAAACAATTTAAAAGTTTATTCTGTATTCCGTGTCAAATTAAAAATATACTTACCAGGTGGTTCTCCAATCATACCTTAAGCCATTTTTTAAAGAAAAAGACAATCTATATCCTTGTAAATACCTATATCTTGTGGTTTGAGTGAGAAGTGACCCCCATAGACACAGGTATTCATCAGCCGACGAAGATTTAAGTATATGATGACATACACTTATAATGAAGCACTAATCAGAACCAATTAAAACAGATTGCTACTATACACTAACAAGAGCAGCTGGACTCAAAAGAATAAATTATTTGTGTGACATCTGGAAAAGGTAAAATTATAGTGCCAAAAGTGTTGACCGTACTTTTCAGGGCTGTTTATTGGTGCAGTGGATGAATCACAAAAGGAAAACTTTGACAAGATGGAACCACTCTGTCTTGACTGCAGTAATAGAAAAAGGAACATATAGATATGTCTAAATTAACCAGCAAACTTAATATAAAAAGAAGAATTTGAATTATTTGGTAACTTGATGTCAAAAATGGGGTACAAATCTAAACAGAGAATTCTCAAAAGAAGAATTGCAAATAGCCGAAAGACATTTAAGGAATTGTTCAACACCCTTAGCCATCAGGAAAGTATAAATCAAAATGACACTGAAATGCCATCTTACACCAGTCAGAATAAGTAATATCAAAAACACTAGTGATAGCTCATGCTGGAGAGGATGTGGAGTAAGGGAACACTCCCCCATTGTCGGTGGGAGTGCAAACTTGTACAGCCACTTTGGAAATCAGTATGGGGGTTTCTCAGAAAATAGGGAATCAATCTACCTCAAGACTCAGTAATACCACTCTTGGGCATATACCTAAAGGATGCACACTCATACCACAAGGGCATTTGCTCAACTGTGTTCATAGCAGCACTATTTTCAGCAGCCAGAACCTGGAAACAACCTAGATTTCCCTCAACTGAAGAACATATAAAGAAAATGTGGTAATTTACACAGTGGAGTACTACTCAGTGTTAAAAAAAAACAAAACACTGAAATCTTGTAATTTTAATGAAAATGGATGGGACTGAAAAAAGAAAGAAACATCCTGAGTGAAGTAACACAGACCCAGATAGACAAACATGGTATGTACTTACTCATAAGTGGATATTAGATGTAAAGCAAAGAATAACTAGCCTGTAGTCCATGATCCCATAGAAACTAGAACAAGAAGAACCCTAGGAGAGACATATATGGGTCCCTCTGGGAAGAGGAAGCAGACTAGATCTCCTGAGAAAATTTGGGGGAGAAAGAAGGGTAGAAGGGAAGGGGGAGATGAGAAGGGAAGGGGAGGAGAACATGATGGAATAGGATGCTCCAGAAGGGGGAAGGACAGTGAGGGAGCAAAAGGGAAGTGATAATCTTGACCAAAGGCATCATTAAAGGACTACTGAGAAACAGCACTACAGAAATTCCTAGGAACCCAGAAGGATGACCCCAGCTAAGACTCTAAGTAAGAGTGGAGAGGATGCCTAAATTGGCCTTCCTCTGTAATCAGATTGATGACTAACGTAATTGTCATCATAGAACCCTTTCAACCACCAACTGATGGAAGCAGATACAGACAGCTACAAGGAAACACTGGTCCGAGCTACCTGAGACCAACCCAAGAGAGGGAGGAGTGATAATATGAATGGGTCAAGATCAGTATGGTGATACCCACAAAAATACCTGATCGGAGCTAGCGAGAGTTTTCTGAATCTGGACTGATAACAAGGGAACCCACATAGGACAAAATTAGGCCCACTGATATGGGGGTCATTTGTGACTCTTGGGAAGTCTGTGGGGCCAATGGCAGTGGGACCAGAACTTATCCTTAGTGCTTGAACAGGCTTTCTGAAGCCCATTCTCTTTGGAGAGATACTTTACTCAGCCTAGATATGGGGGGAGGGGGCAGAACTTGGTCAAAACGAAGTGTCAGACTTTGTTGACTCCCCATAGGAAGTCTTAGACATTCTCAGGAGTGGGTGGGGGGGGTGGAGTAGGGGGTACGTGGGGGAAGCTGGATGAGGAAAGGAAGTAGGAACTGGGATAGTTTTGTAAAATGAGAAAAGATTGTATTAAATAATTCTTAATAAAAGAGAGATAAATTTGGGTCAGTTTTAATATATAAACATTCTAGCTCATAGATCCCCAACTTAAACAAAAATAACAACAGAAACTGAATTAGAGAAATAAATGTGAATTACATGATTTAAATTAGTAACATGAAGACATCGAAGTTTCTATACTATTACCTAAACCACTCAACTGTTAAGCCAGTAGGGATGGAAAGGTTCAATGAGCTAGGGAGCTATTACTTGGTCATCTTATATTAAAACGAAACACAGAGTATTATAACAAGGACAGGAAATTTTGATTAAAAAATGTTATGTGCTTATAATTGAACTCTTTAACTTCCCTAAGCCTAGATTTTATTTTCGCCTAACAAATTTTAAGTTTATGTCAACAGGGGTGTCTGTTAAGTAGAGTAGCATATGGAGTGACCTTCTATAAGACAAACAATGCTACTCAAATGTCATGACTCTCAGTAATCAGTGAGCTGCCTTTAGAAACCATTGCAATTATTCTGCTGTGTTTAACATTAGTCACAAACAGATTACTGTGTTGGTTTCAGTACTGAAAGTTTATATCAAATAAAAGAAATTAGTCAAAGGATGGAGGAGAGATATCGAGAAAAAAGGTTAATATACCGGGAGGGAAATTATCAGAAAGGCAAAAAAAGGATTGGAATTGATACCATCACCTTCTTATGTAGGAAGAATGAAGGTCATTTGTCAGTCATAACACACACACACACACACACACACACACACACACACACAACAGTTACAAATGTAGGCAAATGTCTCAGTTTCCATGGTTATTGCTGTGAGGAATAAAGTCACAAAACAATCCCACCCCAGTCTGGAATTATGATTAATAAAAGGGTTATTTAATTAAAGGGAAAAACTTACAGATCACCGTCCTAGACAACAGTCCTCTGCACAACCAGGAAAAAGAATCTGGTAGCAGGAAGCAGATTCCAAAGCAAGAGAGCAAACACAAGGCCAAGGCTGCTTTTTCCAAGCCAGGTAGACCACGCCCAAGTGGGCTGGTATCTTAAAGGCTATTGGCTTAAGGAGCAGAAGGAGCTCCCGCAGCAGATGAAAGCTATGGCTGAAAGCAACTTGGGGGAGAAAAGGACTTATTCGTTAATAGTCCCATACAATGGTTCATCATCAAAAGTACTGGGGTCAAAAGCTCAAGCAGGGAAGGACCCCGGAGTCAGGAGCTAACGCAGAGGATGAGTACTGCTTACTGACGACCCTGGCTTGCTCAGTTTGCTTTCTTTTAGGACTCAGGACTACCAGTCCACAATGGGTTGGACCCTCTCCTATTAATCACTATGTAAGAAAATTATCTACAGACTTGCCCCCAGCCCAATTTTATGGAGGCATTTTCTCAGTTGGGGTTTCTTTCTCTCAGGTGGCTCTAGCCTGTGTCAAGTGGGCAGTACAGCAGATAATAACAAGGAAAGAGGACTTTAGCATATTATCATTGAAATAGTTTAGGGTATGCACACAGTGCATATAGTCACTTGACAAAGTGGCTTTAGCTTCTGTTCTAACAGAGAGAACATATATCAGTGCTGATGTTTTAGGGTAACAACAGGGTGGTGTGAGTATTCAGTGTTGCTTGCCTTGCAAGGTGTGCATCTTCTGATCTTTGAAATAAATGACCCCATTATTCTATCATTGCTTTGTTCCTTTAATATTGTATTTTGATCATATTTCCGAGATAAATGTTACCTGTCACCTGGGTCTATCTGGTTCAGTTAGTCTACAGGATACATTAATTGGTAGTGAACATTTAAATTAGCTTACTAGTCTTTATTTGGTATTTTGCTTGTCCACTTGTAAGACAATTTCTGCCACCAAATATTTATTTTCTTTTTTGATCTCCTATCTACTTGCCTTTTAGACCGGTAAAAGGTTAGAGATCATTAGTAAAAATAAGTGCTTAATAATTCCTTGAAAAATATACATAGACATACAATTATTTTCTTGTTTTTTAAAACGAGAACTGTAAGTAGTATGTGAGATTTTTAAAGTAGTAAAAATGTCCTGTATGATATTGTAACCGGTAGGTATGTGCAGTTATAGTGCTATAATCTGTACATTACAGCATTTGAGATGAAGCCTGGTGTAAAACACAGACTGAAATTAATAACATATAATTATTACTTTGAGGATTATAACTCTACTACCCTAATGATGATAAAATAAGAGAAACTGCTGAGAGGAAATGCAGAGATAAATGAGAACATTCTACATTTTGTACATCTTCAGTGAACTTAAAATTAATTTAAAAACTGCATTCTTAATATGTACCAAATTAATTTTACTTCAAAATAAAGAGTATGCAGATATTAGACTAACAATGGTTGTATGGTAATTCAAATCATTAAATATCACTCACTTAATTCTTATTTGATTAATCTCTAATCTTATTTGAATGATAAATATGATTATCATTATAACGTTTTGCATAAGTACATCTGCATATGCAGATGTGAGATAGCATGCTAATATTATATATTTCAAAGACACTTCTTTTAAAATACTTTTTGTGATTCATAAATATTGTGTAGTAAGAAAAAGTGATGTTTGTAGTTTCTGCTAGTGAAAAGGTAGTGATTTTATTAGCCAATGACACAGAAGTATGAATCATGTTAGTAACACATGATTTTCTATCTACTATGAGAAAGCAAAAGTTAAACTAAAATCTGGTTTAAAGAAATATATTGGACTTCAGCGAGCCTTTATTGAGAAGAGCCCATTTGACTCTTCAGTTGGGTCTCATTGCTAACACTCACTGCTAATTTTTGTTCTTTGGGCTACAGAGAGTAGTGAAAGCTGGCCCTAAGCACAGCTGTGGGCACTTGCTGGATCAGCACTTTTCTTATATGCTTTGACCTAATTGATGCTTTGAGATCTCTTCTTCAACATTTGACTATAAAAGTTTTATCAAACTTTTAGGGAAAAAAAATGCACCCAACGTCTAGGGCTGTATTTGATGCTTCTCTCTATTATTCTCTTGTTGCCCTCACACACAGTAAACACTTCTGTGCAGATCTTGACCAAACCATCACTTTCCTAGGGATGGTTTTTCTAGGAGAGAATGCAGATATACAGTACAATATCCATCCCAAGTTTGACCGTGGGTCTCTCCATCTGTTTCCATAAGTTGCTGGATGAAGCTTCTCTGATGACAATTGGGCTAGCTTAACACCAATCAATGCATATAGCAGAATAACATTAGACACCATTACAGTGACATTTTTTTTCCCTCCAGTTATGTTTGCTTCTACCCTAGGTCTCGGCATCATCCAGCCTCCAATCCTGGTGCTATCCAGCCACCCTTCTCCCAGAACATCCCATAGGCTGTCCAGACTGTAGGTCAAAGGAATGTGGCCAGGTTGGTTTCTCACTCCCTCCACTTGAAGTTTTGCCTGGTTACAGGAACTATGGGAACCATGCAGAAGAGGGAGAAAAGGATTGCAGGAGCCAGAGGGGTCAAGGATACCACAAGAAAACTCACAGAATCAATTCACCTGGGGTCATAGCTGCTTACAGAGACTGAACCAACAAACCAGGCAGCCTGAATGAACCTAACCTAGGCAATCTGCTAGGTTATTTGTGACAGTTGTGTAGCTTGCCTCTCTTGTGGGACTCCTAACAGCAGGTCCAGGAGCTGTCGCTAACTCTTTTGCTTACTTTGGGGACTTTACATATTTTGGGTCACTTTGCTCAGCCTTAATACATGGGGAGGTGCTCAGTATTACTTCAGCTAGATATGCCCATGCTGTGTTGATACTCATACGAGACCTGCCCTTTCCTAAACAGAAACAGAGATGTTGAAAAGGCCTCGAAATAGGTCTATGTAATTGGCTAAAGACTGCAGTGTGGACTACTGAGAACTCAAGAACAATGGCAATGGGTTTTTGATCCTACCTTACTAGACCTGGATGGAGATGGGTGGTCCTTGGACTTCCCACAGGGCAGGGAACCCTGATTGTTCTTTGGGTTGACGAGGGAGGGGGACTTGGTTGGGGGAGGGAAAAGGAAATGGGAGGCGGTGGCGGGGAAGAGACAGAAATCTTTAATAAATAAATAAATAAGTAAATAAAATAAAATACAAAGAAGACTGCAGTGTCTCCAGCCTCTCTGAAGAGGAAAAAGCACAATCAGGCAGGGTGGCTCAAGTTTACAATCCCAGCACTAGGGAAATAAAGGAACATGATATATTCCTCTGGCTTTAATACTACTCTGTTTAACAAAAGTCACTAGATCCACGTCACACTTACCAGAAGTAGATTATACAATGATATTCACAGCAACAGACGGGAATCATTGGGGTTATTTTAAGGCTGCCTATCTTAGATGGTGAGATGAACATCTCGTCTATCTACAAAAAAGTCCTCAACACATCTGATTATTGTAACCAGTCTTGCTCTGTCCCACCCAAGTAATGGCATAGAGATTTATTATTAATTATGAAAGCTCAGACTTCAGCTTAGGCATGGTCCTAACTAGCTTATAACTAAGTTATAAGTTATAACTTATAATTAAATCGTTATAATATACATAATATATTAGTTATAACTAATTATATCTTAAATTCACCCATTTATATTCATCTATATTCTATCGTGTGTTGTTACCTTTCTGCCATCTTGTAGCTCCACCTTCTTTCCCATGTCTCCTGGCACTTCCCATGAACCTAGATTCCTCCTCTTCTTCCTTTCTCTCCCAAAAAAATCCTGCTTATACTTCCTGTCTAGGTGATGACCATTCAGTTTTTTATTACATCGATCACCACAATACACCTTCACACAGTGTACAAATATCCCACAACAAGTTACCTGACTGTTGTCTCTTTAAAATTAATTTTTTGAAAGATCATTCCTAACAGATTTTGGTCTTTCCTTCTGAACAATCATATTTGAAATTCTTTACTGTATTTATTCTTCTCTTATGTTTACTTCCTCTCTAAAATGTCTAACATTTGTAGAGCTTAAATAAATACCATTGGCATTTACTTTAAGATTTTCCATAATTCCTGGAAAATGGACTCTGAATTTTATTTCACACTACAAATATAATCCGTACAAAGAAATGTCGCAATGCTTGTTAAATTAGAATGGCTGTGACTATATATTCAATTGAGTCTGTCAATATATTTTCAAATAAAAAACTTCTCAATTCACTACACACATTTGAGAAAACTCAGAAGAGAAATCTTACATTCTGAGTCTCTTTAAACTCTCAATATTCACATTATGAGCAGTAAAGGAGGAAGGTCATGTAAAGTGGTAAAGGAGGTCATGGAGGAAGAAGCCACCAATCCTGATTTGTAAGACCTGTTGCAGAGGTAGTAGGTGACAATTCTGAACACATTTCTGTCAATTGAAAATAAATGCAGCCTGTAGCTTTCATGGTCATGAGGATCAGATGGACTAGAGTATAATAGATAGTTTTAAATCATTAAACGTCATAAAATATTAGTATTACAAGATTGACAGGACACAAAATATAAATAGACATCACTACTGATGTCGTAAAACTTTTTTTGCAAATGAGGCTTCTGTGTTGAAACAGCATCAGTTTCTCCCATTTCTTCATCAGTCCTCTGAATTAGGTTTTGTGAGCAGAATGGGGCACAAGAAAGTGAGAAATACACCATGCTATCCAAGTACTGAAAAATTATTAATAAAAATTGCAGTGCAATTAGTTACTTCACAAAATAGATGAAATTGTAAACAGTACCTGATTTTTCCAATAAACAAATTAATATTTGCAATTAAATCTGATCATAATTCAAGGTGACCCTTTTCTGAGTCTACAGTGAGAAGTACTTGAAAAGATTATTTCAACCACCACAATTATGGAGGTTTCATTTCGGTAAATAATTAATTCATTTAGATGCAGCAGGACATCCATTTGAAAGCTTTTATTGATTATTTATATCCCCGCATTATTTATAAAAATAATAGTAATAATAATAAATGAATAGATAGATAGATAGATAGATAGATAGATAGATAGATAGATAGATAGATAGA
>NC_022024.1:25074279-25078288 GCF_000317375.1 Microtus ochrogaster | reverse complement strand
ATAATAATTTATACAATTTAAGATAACTATTTACTTATGTAATAGTCTACCCATTTGTATCACTTTATCCTCGTATTTATTTGTGCTAGCTTTGGCTATGGTGACAATTTACAAAACGAGAGCAGCCATCTGTTCCTCTTCATATTACATGAAGTCTTTAGCTTGTCTATTTTGTCACAGATGCATGGATTAAAAGAAGGTCAGTATCATTTGACATTTCCTCCTCTGTTCCCCGCTGAAGAAATCACTTCAATCTGGCATAGTCTCATTACAGTAGAGTCAAGGCACAATGCATCATGTTGATCTAGCCCAACTGCATGAAAATGTTTGTTCATACACTGTACCCTCTCATATTCACAAGTAAAACACAAACTGGAATAGGTTCCATAGACAGTCTGTATTTCCACACGTATCTATGACAATACTTTAGCATCGCAAAGTGGAAGTTAGAATTTTCTCAGTCACTTATAGAACGCCGTAAAAGAGGCACAGTGTTTTAGCACAGTTCTTCCATAACACTCATTTGTCCCCATAATAGAGGGTCATGCTCAGTTACAGGTATTCTTAAGACACACTCTTACTAATACGATATGAGAATTTCAGAAATATTATCCATAATGGTTCCAATGCAAAATGAGGATCTTTAATGGCATTTATCAGTATCATCGTAGATGTTTTATTTGTTAAATTTAAAAATCTGTATCTCTGTCCTTTATCTTGATTGTAATTAACTTAAATATCTTTGTGAAAGAGGATTTAAATTAACCAATTATGGTTTCTCTAATGATAATTTTATAAAATACGTTACTTAATAATTTATCCAGGATCTAATTACTAGTTGTATGTAAGACTAGATAAATATACTGGTTTACTTTCATACCCAGTTTCTCAATATCCAATAAGGCTATAATTTTTAAAATGATTTCAAAAAGGATATTAGCAAATATATTAAGACATCAGGCTTGTCGATATTTTACAAAATTTTGGGGAATAATTATTCTGTCTAAATTATAATGGCCACATAAAATGCCAAAGAGTTAAATAAAGAATATCAAAATATAGAGCCCTTTATTTTTTTCATTTAAATAGACTTACCACTATTGTGATAATGGTTTTATCCTTTTTCATGTATTCTCATCACCAAAATATTTATTTGTATAAGTATTAGTAAATACCAGAAATTGGACTTTGTAGACATTGTGGTAGAGACTGAAAAGAAAACCAAATCACTCCGTGACTTCCTTCACACAACTGATAACCAAGCCACCTATCCCAAGACAAAAATATTAAGCCAATAAACCCAAAACTTATGACCTATGAATTAATAGCCAAATACGTTGGTTCTGACTCCCACTTCAGACTGATACTGTAGTAAGTTTTTTCAACTGCTTGCTTAGATACCTGTATCTTTCTAAGCTGTGCTACATGGATATTTTTGTAAGACCTTGTGATGTCTTAGACTTCAGTCACCCCTGGCTGACATTCTATACCAAGAGCTTGGAAAATTATGACAATCGGAATTATTTGTCAATAATCAATTAGTGACAAAGCATAATATTAATTAACATATAAAAGTCTTCAGACTAGCCGGGCGGTGGTGGCGCACGCCTTTAATCCCAGCACTCGGGAGGCAGAGGCAGGCGGATCTCTGTGAGTTCGAGGCCAGCCTGGTCTACAAGAGCTAGTCCCAGGACAGGAACCAAAAGCTACGGAGAAACCCTGTCTCGAAAAAATTTAAAAAAAAAAAAAAGTCTTCAGACTAGAAGTTCTTTCTTTAGATTCTTCAAAACAACAAAAATTAATAATACCTAAAATCAACTTCGTTACAGATATGTAGCTCTGCTATAATTTTTTGGTTATAAAAATAATAACAAAAATGCTGAAAACAGAAGAAACTATCATGCCAAAATCTTATAAACTTCATATATTGGTTACTATTGGATAAAGTCTTTAAGTTTGATCCAACACATACTACAAAGTGTGCTGCAAACGAAGATAGAGAATAGTTCTTAGTTCTTTTCGTTTTACAGACTAAGAAATAAGTATGTATCATTCATGATAATTTATGCAGCTCACGCAAATGGATAGTCAAACATAAAAGATACTCAAAACATCCAACCACACATGCTTATTTCTAGTATACTCTAAATTACTAAACACAGTAGTTATCGATTTCTTTATTTATGGTTGTAACTTTTGAAAATCACAACTGCCAGTACTCTTGACACCTTCTATTTGCTCAGGATCTCAGCATAATTCTCTTACGCTTTTTCTCGGTTTTCTGGGTAGTATTTCTTGTTCCTCTCTTAGATTTTGCCTAATTTATCTGTCCCTGAAAATTGTTTCCCATGGATCCTAGCCTTGACTTTCTGTAATTCTCATCTCTCTATTCACTTTGGGTGAATGTCAAGTTGAATTTTTTTTTGGCTTGTTATTTTGTACTAATTACATAGAAAAAATGTTAATTGTTACAAACTTTGGAGTCACTTGGGTTATTAATTGAGTTCTAACTTCTCAAGGCTGGTGTGGGAGGGAAATAGTAAGTTCTTCACGGGTTCCTGAGGAAGAGGAACTGGAAAGATGGCAAGAGCCAGAGGACCTTGCTGCCACACCTAGGAAATTCTCACAATATGTTTACTAAATAAGACATGCTTGATAGCTATACCATTAAACCATGTCAAATGGGATGGGGAAAATTCCACCTAGCTCCAACCCCAACCCTAAATTAAGAACTACAGCAATCACTGGTTTCTCAGAGAGGAAGAATCAGTTTTCTTCGGATATAAGCCCTCTGACAGGTTATCCAATTGCAAGTCATTAGCCATAAACACATACCCCAAACATACCCAAATGAGAAGCACTAAAAGTGCTCAGTAGGATTCTTGCACGTTCCCACACATGCACACACGCATGCACGTGCACACACACACACACAGACACACACAGACACACACAGGATTATAAAATACAATGATAAATAAATGATTGTTCATGAATTTGAAGTGGAGTGGGAGAGACATGGGAAAAATTATGGGATGCAAAGTAGAGGAAAATATGTATATTACTTGTAAAATTTTTAAAATATTTTGGTAAAAATATTTATTTAAATTCAAATTGATAATTATATTAATATATAATAAATCAGTGCTATTAATGTTTTATATTCACCTCAAGCATAATGCAAGTGTGTCATTTTTAACTAAATACAAATGGTGGGAGTGAATTCACAAGACTGTAGTGTTCAGCATGACGCCCTGTGTGAAGGACATATGAGCTTTTCTGCTCACAGACCATCACAACCACACACAACTCTATAGATGCAGCATCCCATGTATGTCTGTCTCAGTATCATCTTTGAGAAGAGAGTGTGGTGTGCATACCGTCTGTACACATTCATGGGGCATTCTTGAAATTCAAAAGTATTTTGTTGATGGAGCCTATGATCAACTCCTACCTTTGAGTACAGGCAGTTTTCAAAATCAGTCTAAATTTTAATATTATAATTACAACTGAAAAGTCATCAGTACTGATGGTAAATTCTAGATAAACACAATTTACTTCTTAGTAAATTAGCAGGAATAAATGAAAAAGTTTTGATGTTTACAGTTATTTGATCTATATTTAAAACTAACAAAGCAAGCTTAGCATGTATACATTCAAACACAAAATAAATGTAACATTTATTAATAACATCACAAATCAGTCAATCTTCCCGGTGCTCTGCATGAACTAACTGTTTTATTCAGAATTAGGACTGTATATATGGTTTCGGGTACAGACAAAGAAAGGGTGAGTTGTCAGAATGGTCTGAGGCTACATGTCTAACACAAGACCAGTATGCCTGTACACACTAACGTAAAACTTGAAGAACTGACTTAGTTCATTTCTGTGTTCAGAGTTACAGGACAAATTTAACAGACGATCAAGACCCATGCAACAGGAAAAAGATAGCAGATTGCATTTAAAGAAGCTATTCTTTTTTTTTTTTGGCTTTTTTTTAAATGTATTT
>NC_022024.1:25069095-25074129 GCF_000317375.1 Microtus ochrogaster | reverse complement strand
GATACCAAAGCTAAACCAAGACCAGGTAAATGATCTAAATAGACCTGTTAGTCGCGAAGAATTAGAAACGGTTATCAAAAATCTCCCTTCCAAAAAAAGCCCAGGACCAGATGGTTTCAACGCCGAATTCTACCAGAACTTCCAAGAAGAACTAATACCTATACTCCTTAATGTTTCACAACATAAAGAAGCTATTCTTTCCTGAAATTATAAAACAAAGTTATTGCTTCCTTTTCACTCTGTACTACAATGTCTTACAAGAAGAAATGAAAGACTTTCTGGTTTTGTTTGTTCTACACCTTTGAAATTCCCCGTGTGGTTATTTATATTCCCAGATGATTTAAAGTATTTTAAGCCATTTGGCTTTCGATGAAAGGTTAAAGGGTTGGAAAATGTGAATCTAAAATTATTCCCTTCTCCTGTGCTTTCCTACTATCATTCAATACACTCATCTTGAGTTATATCTGATCCTGTGGAGTCTTTCAAGTCTCGGCTTGGCAGTCGGTTTTGAATACACTGTTTGGTTAAAAATAAACATCCTGCATGACTAAAAAAAGTAGACGCTGATCACAAAAGAGACAAATTTTAAAATAATTCTTTAAATCTGGATGGAGCATTTCAGTTCACCTTCTTCACAAAGGTATTTGTATATATGGAAAAATAACATATATGTATATATGGCTATAAAATTGTAACACTTTCTAATATCAAAAACATGGCTACAGAAAAGAATTCAACAGTAATAGTAACACTCACGCAATATCTAAAATCAAACACTACAAATGAACTTGCATTTTGATTTTATAGATGAAGAATAGTCACTGACAACCGAATTGGTAATTGTGGATCACTGAAAGTTGCAGGTTTTTTCTGTAAACATAGTAGAATTCAAAGAATAGATCATTAGAAAGAGAGCAAGGTTTAATACTCACAATGGGATTGTGCTGAAATAAACCATAAACACAGTCTTGAAAGGCTGGCATTATTCACAGCTCTGTAACCCGAGAGAACTTCATTTGTCTGCTTACAATGGGATAGCGCCAGATATTGTGCATGGTATTCAAGCAGGTAAGCCCTACTTTCAGTAAACTAAGGCAGGAGGATTGCTATAGTTTGAAATCAACATGGACCACATAGTGGACGCCAGGTCAACTAAGACTACATAGCAAGATTTATTCCCAAAGGAAAGAAAGAAACAAACAAACAAAAGCTTTTAAGTTCAAACAACCTGAGACTGTGTATGTTCTGCCTAAAATTAAAAAAGAAAACAGTAAGGAATGTTTACTATACCATCACAGAGATAGTATATATTCTGTGATATTCGCTGAAGAGCATGTAAAATATGAAATGAAAGTTGTAATTTCAGGTATAATGCCAGAACTGACTTGTACATAACTATGCCCTTTCCAATTGTTGCCTAGCACTTGAGTCTAAAAATGCAATTCCCTGCTAAGATCAGCTTCATCCCAGACAGATGTGTTGACAAACCCTGTGATGGCAAGCTCACTATACCTCAATGAATCAGTAATGTCACTCCTGATCAAAGAAGGGACAATGAGAGCTTCAGGTAGCTAGCTAAAGTTTTAACAGGTCAGTCAGCAGCTTACAGAAAAGTATGAATTCTACCAAGAAATAGATAGGCAAGGTCCAGGATCCACTATATCAGGCCATTGAGGCAAATAAAATCTGATATTCATTTTCAGAAAGCAATGGGAGTAATCAGATTCCTGAAAAGAAGATGAATTATGGCATTATATCCACTAACACAATTTGGCATTTTTAGAGGAAATAAGAGTATTCTTTGTAAACATTATTTATTTCTACCTTTATTTTTATTTCCTATGAAACACTGTTGTGCCTGTATATGTTTTTGTGTACCAAACATATGCGTATACCTGAGGAGACCAGAACAGAATATACAGGTCCCCTGAAATTGGAGTTACAAAAAGTTTTGAGCTGCCATATATTGCTGGAAACTGGATTTGAAGCAATATTTCCAGTACCTACCAGTTCAGTTTTAAGATGTCATGGGCAGCCAAATGTCCTACCTCTTGATATATTGATGTCACAGTTCATTTCCTCAGATAGAGATCTCTTACTGATTTGTGGATTTAAAGTTTATAGATTTTAAAGTCCACTGTTCCAATAAACAAATAATGATCTTCAAACTAAAAATTATTAATGTTGAACTTTTGTCTTTTATTATACAATGGATTATTACTACCAGTTTATGTTTTCAATAAAGACACAGAACATTCATTTTAATGCTGTATAATATTATGTTGGGAAATAGTAATTATTTTTCCCTTCTTGCAACACATTTGAATAACTTACTATCTGGATCTTTTATTCAAAATGATGGTATAAATCGTTAGGCACGGCTATATATTTGGATGCATTCTATCTCTTTTTAACTAAGCAATATTTATACATATTTATGCAATACAGTGTGGTTATTCGATAATATACATGATTTGTAATAATCAAGTCTGTGTAATTAGCATTTCCATCTCCTTATCTGTTTGTATTCAGAGCCTTTGAACTCTTTTAAATTTTCACAAAATGTATAATAATTGTAAACTATAGTCACTCTATTTTACTATAGAGCATTAGAACTTATTACCATTATCTAGTTCTATTATGCAGAATTTATAATTTTCTCTGTATATATACTTTATGTATATATACATATACATATATGTATATATACTTTATGTAGTTATTTGCAACTACTATTCCTTCTACCCTTAGCATAATATAATCATGACCCTGCTTATTTATTATGCTAATAATCTTGTTCTTTTATCAGTGGGATAAATATAAAAAGAAGGCAGAACATTATTATTTGAGCAATCATCAGTGTGATGTAGACGTAAGAACGTTTGTGATGACTATAATTTCTCTGAATATTCTTTTTTTTTAGCAGAAAACTAGAGTTGTTTAATGAGAACATGGTAAAGCAAGCATAGTAACAGAGCACACAATCATGAACTTACTACCATCCATTCCTAGATGTCTTGCTTAATTTGTTATTGATTTTGCCAAATGTCTAAGCTGTCATGTATATAGACAAATTATAAGTTGTTACAACATACTCACTGAATAATCTACTTGCTGTCCAATTGTCTGTGTTATTCCTTAAGTCTGGATGAGTACATACTCATTTTCACAGATATAAACATGTTCTTATATGTTCTTCTTTATGTTTTTTATATTTCCACATGATAAATACACAGCTGAAATGGTCTTAAGATTATCTAATAACCAACACTGTGATTATTACTATTATCTTCTTAGTTAGAAGATATCATGTTTTCAGAAAAGTAGACCTTTTGGGAACTCTGATTTCAGCTGCTACCCCTACTAGTAAAGTGTGCAAAAAAATCAGGACTATTTTAATCAATAGTTACATAACTATTAAATATGCTTCTATGTCTTATAATTTTGTTTGTAGACTCAGCAAGGCTTTCATTCTAAAGTATTTTAAGAGTTATCCTATCCATTTGCTTAGAGTAGCTTGAGGCTACATGACACTAAGAAAATCAATTCCATAGTAGGCTAATAGATGAGTAATTTTAAAGAAATTATTCTGGAAGTATTGTCCAAACCTACTGCCATGCTGAAAGCTAACACTGATTAAATTAAGTCTCTTTTGATTGATTATAACCAAGTCAGATTTGGATTCTATTTTAACTTTGAGAAAATAAAAAATATGAATATTTCTTGTTCCAGTTAATTAAAAGTGCACAGAATTCCCACATGTTTCCCATATTTTTCTAATTAGGTAATCTTTGTCTCTCTAATTGGATAGTTCTTTAATTTATATCAGTAAAGTCATTTTGGTATGAAGTCATTATCTCAAATCTTCTTAAGCAATGCAAGCCTAGTCAAGTCTCTAGGAGTTTTTAGAAAATTAAAAGAGTATTAAAAAATAAAACTTAAATGGGAAACAAGGATGATTTCATTAAAGACCTAGAGCAATTTAAAAAAAATAAATTAAATTGGAAGCTTTGTCCCTTTCAAGAGTTATCACAAGGACACAGCGATCAGTGACATATGCTACTGGCAGCAGGAGCTCAATAGAATGACATAGTAGACCAGGCAGTAAGAAGGCTTGTGAGCATGGTAGAGACTCAGTTAGCATGGTCAATTGTTGCTTTAGAAAACACATATCAAAAGGGAACATTGGGCCTTCATGGTACTCTGCGGGGCTTCATTAGACAGATGCATTCCAGAACTCTAGAACCGGTGCAACGGGGAGCACAAGAAGATAAAAGAGAACAAAACATAAATGTTAACTATAACAAAGTTGACATCAGTTGTTAGAGCAAATATCTTAAGGGCATCCTTCCCAGGAGAAACTAAGAGGATATGAATCACTAACTTTCAAATGAATAGAGAGTAACCAGTGCCAAATATAGAACTCAGAGTCTTGGGGTTTCTATTGTTGTGAAGGAAAACTATGACCATGGCTGCTCTTATAAAGGAAAACATTTATTTTGAGAATAATTTATAATTTCAAAGGTTTAGTCCAGTATCATCATGGAAGGATATGGTGGCATGTAGGCAGACATTGTTCTGGAGAAGAAGTTGAGAGTTCTACAGCTTGATCTGCAGGTAGCAGAAGGAAACACAGTATACTGGGCACAGTTTGAGTATATATGAGGTCTCATGGCCTGCTCCCACAGTGACACACTTCCTCCTAGGTCATGTCTACTGCAACAAGATCATACCTCCTAAGACTGCTACTCTCTATGGGCCAAACATTCAAACACATGAGTCTATGGGATCATACCCATTTAAACCACTACATTCAGGAAGCTAGAGATGGAAAACATTAATGACTAGTGACCCTGTGATAAAACCACAGGTGATGTACTAAAGATCAATGTGGACTTACCAAAGTATAGCTAATTAGACTCTCCCAATTCTATTTATGTTCATCGTATTTGGCTTTAGTTTTTGCTTATAAGAAATGACTAGGTAGTGATGAAAACTCTGAGAGCGTTGATCATGTAACAGACATTGTTGTGA
>NC_022024.1:25064487-25067750 GCF_000317375.1 Microtus ochrogaster | reverse complement strand
AGAGAGAGAGAGAGAGAGAGAGAGAGAGAGAGAGACCTCAGAATTGCATGAACATTTGAAAAATCAAACCCAGCCCCCAGTGACATATACCTTTCAACACCTTCTCATCTTTCCCAACTAGTTCAAACTAGTTCAGTGAACTGGAGCCAAAGTATTCAAAGATATAGAACTATGACTGACATTCCCATTTGACCCACCACACCATCACTCTGTACATTATCTTTTCATATAGGCGCATAAAGCCACACCTTTAATAAAACCCTGTGTAGTAAGAGGTATGCTTATTCTCCAGAAAGTTTGCCTCTTACTGACAACACAATCAAAAAAATCTATCCTCAGAGTTGGTTGTGGTTGTAAACCAGAGGTAAAATGCTTGCCTGGAAAAGCAAGGTCATCTATCCAATTCCCAGCCATCAAACAAACAATTCTGATCATTCCTCATTAACTAAACATCAAATTGTTTGTGGTATTTTAAATTATTCTAAATGCTATTTTTATTTTAGTATGCACATTCTAGGGTACAGATAGAGACCAAAAGAAGGATCTAGATCCCTTATAATTAGAGCTAGAAGCAGTTGAGCACATGAGGTTAGAAACTGAACGTGAGCTCTCTGAAAGAACAGTAAGCATTCAGTCATAGGACCTCAACCTCCATATTTTATGGATTTTTAACTTCTTAAATCCTACATGTGCTACTTTCTATCTCTCGATTCCAATTCAACAAGCATTTAATACATGTTTTCCGTATTCTAGGAATTTTGCTAGACTAATGTTTATTTTGAGCTATCTTGATAAGAAAGACTTTTATTTAGCACCTAATAATGTTTAATAATAAACATAATCAGTTGTTGAACTTTTTATTCATAATCACAACTATTTTCAATTTGAACAGAAATAAGATTAAGATTAGTAATGTAACTAAGACAAACATCTATTTCTGTATAAAATGTCTAAGAAAGTACAAAGGATAAAGTTTTGAACATGCTAAAATTTTTGAATGTAAAATGTTAGGAAATCCTCTACAAATATTCTCTAGAAATTCTCTAGAAAGGCTGTACCATAATGTATGCATGATCTCTATTGATATGTTGTTTAGCTAACACTGGGGCTTAAATTAGAATAATAAGTATTATCAATCACTTCTGGTGAAAGATTTTCTAACTACATTGTATGCACATCTAAGTTATTAGTCAAATGTCATGGAAAACTGAATATTAGAAATGAATGTATAAGTCACAAAATGGAATTTCTTTGCCAAAATAAACGTGTATAACTGAAAATAAGAAAAGTATAATTAAATGACAGAAATAAAGAAAAGAAGGAAGGAAGGAAGGCAGACAGAAGGAGACAATACGGAGGAGTAATGGAAAATACAAGAGAAATGTCTCATGGGAAACAAGTCTACTGAAGGGGCTAGCTGATTCAATTGTCATCACAATCAATTATATCCCGGACATTTCAGTGGAATGAATCTCCATTGGCTGCAGTGAGTTCAGCTTCTACAATTCACACTTTGTAAATGCTCTTTATTGAGCTTGGATTTGGTCTGAGATACTCTTCCCACAAAGAAATCAACCAAAAGTGAGAGTATGTCACTTCAGTGATAATACTGTACAAAGCTGAAACTCATTTTTCTGTGAGTATCAGTCTTTGTATTAATCAGTGTGAGCCCATGTCAACATTTCATGTTGTTGTTGATTGTGGAAGAAATCCCTACCAAATGACCAATAATATGCAAAGTATCCCCTTGAATTTATGCTTGCATTAGAGATATATTATTTATTCCACAGCAAAAAAAGAAAATCTGAACCTAGTATGGAGTTTTTTAAAAGAAAGGATTGACTATATCATCAATATATAATGACAATATAAAACACAATATTGGACAGAACAATGAATTTAAATGGTATGTCTACTTTCCCATCATATCTATAAAAGACTTAAGAATATCAGAAACAATGGTATGTACCAAAAACAACTAGAAGCAAAAGAGAAGATGATATAGACTTTGGAGAGCCATTAGATCAAAGACTTGTTCCAAGTTTTATGGGCTCTGAGGGTTCATTTAAAGGTCTGTCTTAAAAAAAAAAAAGACTATAAAATTGTGAAATAAAAATGAGGTATTAGCATGAACTTTTACTTAGGAAAAGACGCCATAGCATATTTCAAAAAAGAGGACAAGCTCAGCATCTAGAAAAGAGTATATCTACCTTGTAATTTTTTTAAATACTCTTCAGTTATGTGCTTTACATTACAGTGATACCATTATATCATAAACTACTGAGACTAAAGAAAACTCAGTCTGGCAAAGTTATTTAAAATCAACTTCTTGTTATTGATCATTAAAAATTTTAGCATAACAATTTTACTATTTATTAACATGTAAAACTATGCTAGGAATACACAGAAAAGTATTAAGGTCGTCTCCTGCTTATACACTGACAACCTCACTACAGACAGATCTCGAAAATAGTTCTCGCTCCAATCTCCCTATACCATGGGCCCAACCTTTATTTGCCCCACGTGTGAGATTTGCTTAGAAATTCAGAGAAAACTATTTGAAGTTTACAAAGCTACATTTTTATTCCTTTATTTTTGTAAGTTTTGAAGAAATTTGGCTTCCTTGTGAAAAAAAAAATGCTTGGCTCGGCCATGGAAACTAGAAGGTGCTTACGAAAGAGCAGCATTCTGTAGCTTAAGCTTTTTTCTTTGTCGTAGAGCTCCTGCAGATGCTATAGCCAGTTAGAACACACAGAAACACACGCTTATCCTAGGAGTAGCTAAGGTGATGTGAAAACACCCCGCAAAGGTCGTAGGCTAGGATTTCTTTGGCTTTGTTTGAGCTTTGGCTTTGTTCTTTCAGGAAACGGATCTCTGATTTGTTGCAAGTGAACAGTGGGAAGATGTTCAATCTCCGGGGATATATTAACCTTCCTGATCACTCTGAGAGGAGGGCAGCCTTATTGGGAAGATGGCCTCTAAAGACCTAGAGCACATACTGCTGCAAGTTGTGCCAACTGTGGGAAATTAAGCTGTGATTACAGAATTAGTTTGCCAGAGTTCTAACTAAATAGTTATGTTATCCATTTTTGAGAAAGGTCTACAGACCTGTGATGGAAAGACCATATTTCCATCTTTCTTTGGACAACATGGTTATGTAAGAGGAGGTAAGTTATATTCAGTTATAGTAAAAATAATACCAACTATATTTTCCAGTCATCTGATAGGAAAAGACTGTTTCAAAATAACAGAATTAAGGACAA
>NC_022024.1:25052542-25064387 GCF_000317375.1 Microtus ochrogaster | reverse complement strand
AGAGAGAGAGAGAGAGAGAGAGAGAGAGAGAGAGAGAGAGAGAGACGCATGTGTGTGCATGCTAACCTATTCATGGATGTTTGGAAGTCAGAGTTTTATCCTTCATGCTTTCCTCTGTCATGTTTCATGTTATACTTTGAGATAGGCTCTCCCACTGAACCTGGAGTCCTCTGTTTCAGCTAGACTGGCTGACCAGAAAGCCTTCAGTATCAACACAGTTTTGTACTTAAATTAGCAGTCTTATTTGAAGCATACTTTCCTTCTGCCAAAAAGTTTTGCACTCTTCCCAATTCTCTTTGAACTTGCATCGCCAAGTTGCTAAGTTCCCTCTTTAATGAAATAGGTAGACTTTTGGCATATGTTTATCTTTTATAGTCTGGAAATTATGAGGTAAAATAGTATACACTCTAAGCAGAACTTCTTTTTTTTTTTTTTTCGAGACAGGGTTTCTCTGTAGCTTTGGACAGAACTTCTTAGTATTATGGACTATGTCTCCTGTCATAAGTTAGCATTCCTTTAGGCAATACCAGCCTAGCATTCTCTCCCTTGACCATGATTCTGTCATTTTTAATAATGCAATACTTCAAATTAATGGAAGGAAGAAGTAGAAATTGCATAAGCAAGAAAAATTATGACAGTGATGAGTATGGAAAATGTTCACTTAAGCTTTAAGATAGTTATGAAATTAAATGTGAGGGGAAAGCATTGATTTAATATTTATTTATTCAAAAGCACCACTTAGTTACATAGCCATAAGAAACTTGTGACAACAATCTCTGAATACTTTCTACATTTTCACTGTTTTAAAATAGGCAGGATTTTTATTCAAATTTAAGGAAAATGAATAAATTTGAGAAAAATCTGTAATTTTTATTCCATTTCCATTTTCAATGATTTTAAGACATTTTTTGCAGTAGTTTGTGTACAGAGAAAACTTTAAAGGAAGGTACAGAGATTTTTCATGCACCATTTTCTGAACACAGGCCTATTTGTATATATTTATAAAAGTCTTAATCTCTTCTGTTAAGGAGGCTATGGATATTTTGATATAAACTGTTTTTAATACGCAAGCCACGTTGACTAAACAGTGTTGACTTATACAGGTATCACCCTTGGTTTTCCTAATTTATTCTTTCCACAGTGTTTTAGAGGTGTCATATTTGGGAGAAAAACATCTCCTGTAGTCTCCCGAGTATGAAAACTTGGTCCCCAGTCAAAGGTGTTGTTTCATGTGATTTAGGTGGTACAGCCTAGCTTTGAGGTGAAAAGCCTCAAACAACTTCTTGCATTTGAAAATGTGAGCTCTTGGCTTTGCTCTCTGTTTCCTCCTGCTTGCTGACACAACTCCCTCCATGATAGACTCTTACCAATGGGGTACCCTACACCAAAATAAACTTCCTTCCATAAGTTCCTCTGGCCATGGTGTTTTAGCATAACAGAAAAATGAAAGTAACTTATACAGAAGTCTTAATTTTGGAGATTTTGTACCCCTTTCATTAAATTTATATCTAGGTAGTGTGAGATTAGTAGCTACTGTAAATGGAGCTGCTCTTTTAAAATCTCTGCTTCATACCCTTTATTCTCAGTGCATAGGAATGCTAGAGGTTTTGTATGTTGTCTCTTTAGAGTAACCTGAACTTTGTTAAATGTGTTTATTCTAATAATTTGTGTCTAATAACAAAGTCACTGCACCATTTCCTGCATAAAAGATCATGTCATCTGTGTACAGTAGCAACAAGATTTCCTTCTTATTTGAATGACTTTCGTTCTTCCCTCTGCCTATTTCTCTGTTAAGACCTCAATCAAGGTGATGAAGTGAGCATCCTTGTTTCCTTTCAGACTTTGGGTTTTCCCCAGTCAGCGTGATTTAACGCTGGCATTAATGTATGTAGACTTTATTATATCCATCCTGTAACCAATCTGTTAAGCATGCTTTATCACAAAAATTTATTGAAATTTACCAAATGTCTTTTCCGCATCATTCAGATGCTCTTAAGATTTCCATTATTCACCGTTTGATGCAGTGTTTCATACTTATTGGTTTGTATATGTTGACGCATCTTCGCAGCCCTATGATGAGTCTCACATGATCCTGAGAGTCATTTCAGGGGGTTGCTGGATCCAGTGTACTTTGTTAAGGATGCTTACTTATATTTATATTCATAAGGGACATTGGACTATAATTTTTTTGATACTGAGGCCTTAGAGTATTGATTTAGGAGATATGTCATTGTCAAGAACTTACAGGGACCAGGCAAGGTGACATTTACTTGGAACTCTAGCACTCAGGATGCAAGGGTAATAGGATCAGTAGTTCCGAGGGGTACTTGGCTACATAGTGTGGCCAAGGATAGACTGAGTTTCTACAAGAGACTCTGAGTGCAAACAAACTCCAAACAAACAACAGGTCAGGAGGTGGTGATTCACTCCTTTAATCTCTGTGCTCAGGAGGCAGAGGCAGACACACCTCTGAGATTAAGACAAGCCTGGTCTGCAGAGTGAGAAGCCAGACTGCCAGGGCTAGACAGAGAAGCCCTGTCTTGCAAAAACAAAAAAACAAACCAAACCAACAGAACATGAAACAAACCAACAAATAAACAACAAAGCCAAACTGTTTGATGTATTGGTATAGAATCCTTTCAGAAAAGAATAAACTATCCTAAGAAAATCTGTGTTATTTGTTCTTAGACATTTGATAGGATCCAGCTGTGAAGTTACCTGGTCTAGGGCTTTCCTGCTGTTGAGAGACTTTTGATCTGGTTCAATCCCCTTTGCTCATTAATGGTTTGTTCAGGTTTCCTCTCATTGAATGCTGGTCATGTGGAAGTGTGAGGAAGTCACTCACTTCTTATGAACAAGTATGTTGGTGTCTAGACAGCAGAGGTAGTCTTAATTCGTCTTTGCCCTGTGTAGCTGCAATAGGTCTTTTTAATTTCTGACTTTACTGGTTTCAGTCTCTTCCTTTTGTAAAACTATATATATATGTGTGTGTGTGTGTGTGTATGTATATATGTATATATATGTGTGTATGTATATGTATATATATATATTATCCTTAATCTATTAGCTGTTCAAAATTTATTTGTTTGAATTCAATGAACATGATAATTTCTGTGTGATTCTTTTGTTAATAATTTATAGCCCTGTCACACTATTAAGAGCGTGTGGTGTTTGGTATAATGTTATTGTAAGAATTGTTGAGAATCGTTTGAAGCTGATAAATTTCTGTCTCTTCAAGAGTGTTCCATGGGTCATGGATGCAAATGTGTATTCTTCTCATGTTAAATGGCATGTGCTACAAGCTTAACTACGTTTTGACTGCTATGCTCCTTGTTGGAAGTGGGGACTCATGTTCCATCTTACTATAATCTGGTAGAATTTATCTACCCTTTAGATTCATCTTTGTTGCATATATATATACTATATATTTACAATATAATATATATTATATTTGTATATATTATATTTGAGTGCTTTTACATGGACTATAGATTTCCATACTTTCACTTTCAGTTATGTGTCATCAGAAAAGTGAGTCTTTTGTGTGTAGCATATGTTGGCTCCTCATGAAAAGCGAATTTTTTTTCTCTATTTCTCATTGCATAATTCTATGTATGCATGTGCTGTTTTCTTTGTTTGTTCATTGTGAAATGTCCCATTTCAGGTACCAAAATGTTCTCAAACTCATAGCAATCCTCCTGTTTCGGTCTCACTCTTGGTGAGATTTGTAGTGTGAAGAAGCACACCAGGCTTCATCTCTCTGTATCTGCTAATTGAAGAATTTTAAGCATTTATGTTAAAGATAATTATCAACTGGTAGTGAATGTTTTCTTATTGTAATGTTTGCCTCTAAGTAGATTTGTTCATTTTTTGGTGAGCAATGTATTTGACGTATAAGAATTCTTTTCTGTTTAAGTGATTGTTCTCTATTCATGTGTTTTATTTATTTCTTCTTATGGTTATGTGTATCTATTACAGAGCTTTGATTTGCAGTTATCGTGAGGCTAAAAATGTCTGCTGTTGATTATAGCAATCTATTTTGTAATGATAGCAACTTAACAGCAATTGTATAGATAGAAGAAGAAGCAAAAATGAGATAAACAGGAAGATGTGTTCTGCCTTTAACTTGCAAAATTTGTCAGGTTCTTCCTTCTGTGTCCTGCAGAATTCTGGCAGTTTCTTCTGTGAAGCAGGGACCTTGATGGACCATTCCATCTTTTGGAAAGTTAAGCAGTCACATTTTTGTGTGTTCTGCATGTCTAGTTTATACAGCATACCATCAAGCAGTCCAGGCAAGAGCAGTTTCTTGCCCAAATGGCTAGCAAACTCTATAACGAGCCTCTTCAATGCCCATCATCTTCTTGAAGCAATTGGTGCTGCCAGAAGCAGACATGTCTCACTGTCAAGACAAGTCTAAGTTCTTAAAACCTTTTAAATGTTATGTTCTGTAGGTCTTTGAAGTGCTAAAGATTATCTCATTTTTTAAATTGATAAAAAATCTTCATATTTTTCTACAGTTCTCCCTACACTTTAAATTTTTCATCCTTTATCTTATAAGCTTTTGTGACACTTATTTATTAAAGTATTATTGGTGGTAGATAAAATGGCTCAGTGGATAATGGTGCTTGCTGCAGGCCTGAGGACCTGGAATCTCTGGGACCCACACATGGAAAAAGAGTCCTGTGTCCTGTGTCCTCCACAGCTGTGAAGTTCTCATTCATAAACAAACAAATATAATGAAAATATAAATAAATATTTAAGTTAAAAATATGGATGCACTAATTTTTTCCATGTTAGTCTTCATAGTAATGATTAAGTTTACAGTGGCTTTTAATGGTTTTTTGTAAAGTTCTCTTATTTTCTCCTTCTCTCTCTCTCTCTCTCTCTCTCTCTCTCTCTCTTCTCTCTTTCTCTCTCTCTCCCTCCCTCCCTCTTTCTCTCCCCCCAGGTTTATAGTGTTAAATGGCCGTGCCTGCAAGTTACAGACTTTTCTGTTTGATCATTTATACAGCACATTCTATCATGGCTTTAAATTTTTCACAGGATGCTTTTCTGCTTGAAGCTTTCAGTTTGTGTTCTAAAACTTTAGCTAGACTTTTGTACACATACTACTATTCTGAGTGCCCTTTGGTATTCATCGATTTTCCTTAAAATAGCTGTTGAAAACTCTATGTGTTCACAGTCATTGCCGATTTCATGGTCAACAGTCTAGTTTGCTTCTCTGTTTCTGTTATCAACACCATGGCCAAAAGTAACTTGGGAGAGGAAAAGGTTTATTTTAGCTTCCAGGTTGCAGGAAATTTATCATGACCAAAGCAGAAAATCAAAGCATGAAACACAGGTCAGAAACTGAAGCAGAGACCATGGTAGAACACCGCTTAGTAACTGGCTCCATTTGACATTTTGAGCTATCTTCCTTATGCAACCCAGGACCACATGCTCAGGGACAGCACTACCTACAGTAGATGGGGTCATCCCATGTCAATGAGCAATTAACAAAATACTCCCAACAGACTTCTCCACGGGGCATGCTAATGGAAGTCATCCCTTAAATTGAGGTTTCCTCTTTCTAGGTATAGCAAGTTGACAGCTGACAACGTTTGATGCTTTGTTTTGTCTCTTAGGCGGCATCGTGATTCCTTGAATTTTCTTGATGATCACTGACGATGTGTTCCCATTTTCATAATCTGTGTTTGTTTTTAACGGTTCCTGGATGCTTTTCCCTGAGATTGTTAAATGCAGCCATTTCAGCACTAGAGGGTGCTTCCAGTCCAAGTTTGTCATACACCTACAGTTGTGTGCTCTTCAATACTGATGGAGGGGGTGCTTTAAAAAATTATCTGTTTCCCCAAATCTCTACTTCAGGTTGGGATGGGTCCAGCCTTATCCACTAATTCCATTCTGTGATTATGTGCCACAAGACTCTTCTGAGATTGGATCTTCTGATATTGAGTCTGGCTCTAGGAGCTTTTGCAATGACTCGCATCTATCAACTTTCTCTTTTCCCAGGCAGCTAGCGGGTCTCTCCATTTTTAGTTGTTGGAGTTGTAATAAAGATGAACTAGGAAGGCTTTAAACTGGCAATACTACAACAAAAGTTCCCAGTTGGATCATCAGAGCCCACCAAGAACAGCAAATACTGGGATGGGATCCATGTCTATGCTGCTCTAGTCCATGGAGTCTGAAGAAACATGCATTCGCCAGAAGTAGTGTTGGTAGAATATATCTGTAACCTTTGTGATGTGTGTATTTTAATCATTGCCAACCTGTTTCAATACAACTAACTCTAATTATAACTCAGAGTCTACATACTCAAGAAGATAAGGACAAGATATTTTTAAGTAACTATATTATCAACATGAGAGATGTCTACTAGTTTCAAAACTTTCTTCAAAATGATTTTTAAAAATGATTTGAGGGGCTGGAAAAATGTCTCAACAGTTAAGAGCACTTAATCCTGTTCCAGAGGACTCAAGACAATTCTCAGCACCCACATGGTGGCTCACTAGGCAATGAATCTTCTCTTCTAAGGTATCTGGGGCCTTCTTCTGGCCACACAGGATATTAGGCATCCACACAGTGAATTTCTATAAGTGCTAGCAAAATATTGTGTGCATAAAGTAAAAATAAATAAACCTAAAATAAAAACAATCCTGAAATCCTGATTCTAAGCACAACACATACTTTCCAAAGCCCTTAAAAAACACTGATAGTTTCTCTCCTGTCTCTAGATCTACCATCTATGATGATGCTCCTCACCACAGTGATTATATAAAGCAATCCAACTTATTTAATGATGGGCATTTTTAGGAAATTAGAAATGACTTAAAGAATTATTTTATGTTAAAAATATGCCTCTGTATATTAAGGCATCCATAGTGGCAAACATAATGATTGATTTTAGTTACTAAGTTCAATGTAGGTAATAATGAAAGATGTCTGATCATGCATTGAGATTATCAAATTAATGTAAAAAGTCATGAAAATTATCATGAGTACTCCTGTGGCTTCAGAAATGCCTAGAAATTTACACTTATATGGAATCATATAAACAGTGTAAGAGGAATTCTAACTACTAAATTCTAAATACTTCATTTCTAAAAATATCATTTGAAACTTTTATTCATAACAAAGATGTATGTATCTTGACAAGAAAAAGACTAATTATTTTAAAATATCACATTAAAGACAACAGGGTTACATTCAGAGATGACTGAATAATGACGAAATGTTATCTTACGTTTCATTAAAGAATGGAAGGTATTACAGCAGCTACAATTAATGACTACTCATTTCTCAAACTTAGCAAATTAATAATTTCTGTGCAGAAAAAGGAACAATCTAACGTGGTGCAGTGGTGCACCCCTTTAATGCCAACACTTGGGTGACAGAGGTAGATGCATCTCTGTGAGTTTAAGGCCAGCCTGGTATACAGACGTAGTTCTAGGACATTTAGAGCCAGAAAGAGAAACTGTCTTCCAGAACAATAAAGCAAAACAAAAAGGAACAAATTCGAGTATCTTGGTAAGGTGTATAGTGTTTGGAAATTAATTCCCTTGTTTTGAAAACTAGCAATGTTCTTCAAATATGCACTTTTATATTTTAGAATCATTATAATGTAACTCTAAATATACTCCTTGCACTCCTTGCTATAAGACTTTCAAGCTTGACCCTTGTGATGCTTTACATATTTCATACTATAGAAAATAACACAGTGGTGTTTCCTCTCATGCTCCAGGAGCCGTTTCCCTTCTCATTAAAATTATTTTGTTCTATTTAATTCACTTGTCATAAATGACAAAAAAATAAAAGTAGGTTTCATACTTTAAATTATGCTTGCCTTGGGTAAAATAGCCTGAGCGTCCTTATTTTCTAGTATAAAAGGCTACTGTTAATATGGTAATGAATTTCAAAAGTCGCTTTTCTGATATTTTAGTAGCTAGGGGAAAGTATGCCTAAAGTAATAATACACATGTTAAGTGTATCAAGGGATATGTCAATTTTAAACACAAGTATTAATGAAACACACAGACTATAAGTAGAAATTTTCTTATTTCTCAGCTGTGCATTGGCAGAGCAATTAAAGCTTCTTTATAACTTCAGACAGAAATGAAATGCAAAACCAATTGCCAATTGGTAGCATACTAATTCTGGGAAAGAATTTCTGCTGGCAGAAAGGTAAGCATTATTTATTATCAGATGGAGAATCACAGCAGATTCTCTCAGGGGAAGTCAGTAGGGGAGATAGCTAATCACTATGGATGTTAATTAGCTGAAAACATTCCCTCTGGCCATTGGCCTGTGGTGTTCAGTGTTGTGTTTCAAAGTGAAAGTCAAAGTTGCTTTCAAATCAAATAGAAACCCAGAGCGCGTTTAAGTGCTTGGGTTGGTAGAGAAGGAATATTCTTTTCATGAACCAGGAGGGGTCTTTTTACAGAAGCAAGTAAGAGGGTTGGTTGGTAACAAAAAGTAATTGCACCACTTTGATGAAGCTACTGACTTTCATAAAAACGTCTTCAATGAAATATATTTTTGGTTTTTTTTTCTGCAATAATCAGGAAATATGAGTAAATAGCAGTAGCTCGCTCTGGTGGGTTGTCTAGCTCATGTTTGCATACCATGAACTAAATACCAGAATGTTCCTAAAAACTAACTGACAAAGATAATTGAAAGTTTAGGAAGGAGAGGAAAAAAGGGAGATTTTTCTATCACACACAAAAGTCCATATAAAGTTGAGTGGCAAGGCTAGCTGTTAATCTGTTAATGGAATAGAGTATTAAACCAGTTGCTAATGAAGTTGGAATGCTGCAGATCCAAACCCACAGTTATTTCAGGCTTATTTGTAAAAGGAGACTACTTGTTCATTTCCCCACCACCCATATCCAAATAATCACACGGAAGCTATATTGATTACAACCCTGTTTGGCCAATAGCTTAGGCGTATTCCTAGCTAGCTCTTACATCTTTAATTAACCTATTTCTATTAATCTCTGTATCACCTTGAGGGTGTGGCCTACTAATAAGGTTCCACTGTCTGTCTCCTTCAGCAGCAACATGGTGTAGGAGGAACTTTGAACTTATAGCGAGACTTCAGATATTTTATAGAAATAGAACTTATAAAGTGCCTAAAAATTTAAAAACAATGGGACATTTAAAAGTTGCAATGTTTTATATTGTGATATTAAATTTAACTTGCCATTTTAGGGAAAAACGATTTAAAAAGGGGTTCTACTTGAAAAGTAATGAGTATGTCTGACAAACTGCCAAGGGACCAGTTGTCCGGGTGAGTTTTATGTCATCTTGACGCAGCTAGAGTCATTTTAGACAGGAACTCATAATTGAGAAAATGGCCTCATCAGGTTTGCATGTGGACCAGCCTGTGGGGGCATTTTCCTGGTTGAGAAACCTGTGGAAGGACTAGGTCACTGTGGGTACCGCCTTCCCTGGGCAAGTGGTACTACATTGTAGAAGAAAGCCTGAAGCACGGCTCTCCCCCATTGTCTCTGCCTCAGTTCCTCCCTGCAGGTTCCTGTCCAGTTGAGTTCCTTCCCTGCCTGCCTTCGATGATGGACCGTGATGTATAAACTAAAGAAACTCCTTCCTCCTCAAGTTCCCTTCTGTCTTGGTGTTTTATTACAGCAACAGGAACCCTTAGATGGTGAGGCTGCATCTGGTTAACTGTTCTATGTCATGTCTAGCACATACCTGTGTCAAGCTGTTTTTGTTTTTGCAATTCTTGTGAGTTAGTATGGGGATTTCAATTTGCATTGTTCTATTGGTTAGTACTTTTATATATCTATATAAATAAACTAATCTAAGGCAACATGACAGTACATATTTATACTCCCGACAGTACTTGGGAGGTAAAGCCAGGAGGACTAAGAGTTCAAGGTCGTAGAAAGTTTGAGTCTGTCTTGAATTATTAGACCCCCATCTAATAAAGTTAGAGGAAACTATACTTAGTAGCTTCTTAAAAATATACTTATGACTTTATACCCACCCTTCTCTTTGTTGTAGCACAAATATCTTTAAATACTCCCTTATCTAAACTTGAAAAATTTTTAGTGTTTATCTTAACATTTTTCTTACTAGACAAAAAGAAGCTATTTTGGTTTCTTTTTTGTCTTTTTCTTTTTTGTTGTTAGATTATTATCACCAGACTCTTAAGTTGTTTCTAGTAATTTATTATTCTGAAGCATGCCCCAAACTTTACAGACATGTACACACTCATATGGATATGTGTATATTTATCATTATGTATTATGTATGCATATATACAAATATTTGTATATGCATATATAGATATATATCTCTAGAAGGCACAGGGTAGAATTTTTTGTTCAGCTCTTTAATTCTGGAAGTTCCTGTAATAAATATTTCGGAGAACATACACTGTATATATTAACCTCTTGTATAATAATTCATAAATTGTTTTGATGTTTGTTAGCTGTGACAAATATTACAATAAATATGTTTGTCTTACTATAAATTAAATTCTTCATCTTTTTCATGTTTTTGTCCAAGGAATTACCTATTTTTAAACCTAGTTTTCCAGCGGATTACAGCTCTTTTCTTCCCTGAAGGTTTCAAAGAGGTTTTTAAATATGAAGAAGACAGGTTTAAAGTCTGTGTTGAACAAATGGATTGAAAAAGTTGGGGAAATGTGCTGTGGGGAGAAGAAGGCAGAAATTAAGAGTTTGATTTTTGACAAGCTGAATTTGAGATACCAGTGAGACATTCAAAGTAGATGTAAATTAGGCTGTTGGAAGTTCCAGTTTGGAACTCAGAGGAGAGAAGTGGGTTGATGGTATAAATTTGGTAGTCATTAGCATAGAGATGGTAATTAGAGTTCTGGGGAAGGATGAGGTAATGTAGGAGGAAAAGGTAAAAGGCAAAAGCAACCAGGGCTGTTCCCAAGGACTCAGATAGTAAGGTGATTCTGAAATGAGGAAAACACATCAGGGGCTTCTTGTGATATTGGATGGCTTACCTTACAGCCTACATCACTTCGAGCACGAAAGTGACATGCTGAGTCACCATAAAGGCTGATTGTTGCTAAGGATATGTTATCACCCAGAGATGCGGATGTCTCTGTCAGCACTAGCTGTTCCTTGCTTGAGGAACAACTAGACCCACACACCAAAGAGCGACACTATATACTTAGACTCTTATTGTGTACAAATATACACAAATATTCAGACGTGTGCATGCATATATATTCTGTATTTTATGAGGTTAAAGAAACTTTTCCTAAAAGCAAGTCCGTTAACTAATGGTTCACAAAGGACCAAGTAAAGCAAGGATACGTTTCTGAAGCAAGAACAAAGGTTTATTCCAGATATTAGTAAAGTGAGTTAGAGGATGGATGTCTGGAGATGTTCCCCTTTGCTCAACCTGTGTCTCCACTGATTTTATCCTTAGGTATGAAGGGAAGATGGGGCTTGGTTCAGGAAAGGATTGCTGACTGGGGATTTGGCCATGTAGAATGGCATTTGTGGCATTGATACTTGATGACCTGTTTGTTAGGGTGCCTCTGAGTTCCGTGAACGTTTTAGTCACTGTGTGTTCTTCAGTTTCAATGGAGATAAGGAGAACAGTGACATTTGAAATAAATTACCCTTGTATGAGACAAACATCACCTAAATAACTGCCATGTTTACTTAGAGCATTAACAGAAACAATCCGACCCAATGGCTCAGGTCACAAAGGAAACACATACCATGTAAAAAATGAGATGCCACGTTTTTCACCTTCTTTTTGTCATACATCAGATATCTGCCAGTGCATATGACCTTTAAGATCCTAAAAACTATCCTAGGAAACTATTTCATCATAACCCACACAT
>NC_022024.1:25036723-25049410 GCF_000317375.1 Microtus ochrogaster | reverse complement strand
CCGTGTAATTATTTCGGGTAAAGCTAGCTGGAGGCAGCCGGGGTGCGGCCGGGGTAATGGGGACGCAGCCCTGCCGCTCCTATTACTACAGGTCATGTGGAAGTGTGAGGAAGTCACTCACTTCTTATGAACAAGTATGTTGGTGTCTAGACAGCAGAGGTAGTCTTAATTCGTCTTTGCCCTGTGTAGCTGCAATAGGTCTTTTTAATTTCTGACTTTACTGGTTTCAGTCTCTTCCTTTTGTAAAACTATATATATATGTGTGTGTGTGTGTGTGTATGTATATATGTATATATATGTGTGTATGTATATGTATATATATATATTATCCTTAATCTATTAGCTGTTCAAAATTTATTTGTTTGAATTCAATGAACATGATAATTTCTGTGTGATTCTTTTGTTAATAATTTATAGCCCTGTCACACTATTAAGAGCGTGTGGTGTTTGGTATAATGTTATTGTAAGAATTGTTGAGAATCGTTTGAAGCTGATAAATTTCTGTCTCTTCAAGAGTGTTCCATGGGTCATGGATGCAAATGTGTATTCTTCTCATGTTAAATGGCATGTGCTACAAGCTTAACTACGTTTTGACTGCTATGCTCCTTGTTGGAAGTGGGGACTCATGTTCCATCTTACTATAATCTGGTAGAATTTATCTACCCTTTAGATTCATCTTTGTTGCATATATATATACTATATATTTACAATATAATATATATTATATTTGTATATATTATATTTGAGTGCTTTTACATGGACTATAGATTTCCATACTTTCACTTTCAGTTATGTGTCATCAGAAAAGTGAGTCTTTTGTGTGTAGCATATGTTGGCTCCTCATGAAAAGCGAATTTTTTTTCTCTATTTCTCATTGCATAATTCTATGTATGCATGTGCTGTTTTCTTTGTTTGTTCATTGTGAAATGTCCCATTTCAGGTACCAAAATGTTCTCAAACTCATAGCAATCCTCCTGTTTCGGTCTCACTCTTGGTGAGATTTGTAGTGTGAAGAAGCACACCAGGCTTCATCTCTCTGTATCTGCTAATTGAAGAATTTTAAGCATTTATGTTAAAGATAATTATCAACTGGTAGTGAATGTTTTCTTATTGTAATGTTTGCCTCTAAGTAGATTTGTTCATTTTTTGGTGAGCAATGTATTTGACGTATAAGAATTCTTTTCTGTTTAAGTGATTGTTCTCTATTCATGTGTTTTATTTATTTCTTCTTATGGTTATGTGTATCTATTACAGAGCTTTGATTTGCAGTTATCGTGAGGCTAAAAATGTCTGCTGTTGATTATAGCAATCTATTTTGTAATGATAGCAACTTAACAGCAATTGTATAGATAGAAGAAGAAGCAAAAATGAGATAAACAGGAAGATGTGTTCTGCCTTTAACTTGCAAAATTTGTCAGGTTCTTCCTTCTGTGTCCTGCAGAATTCTGGCAGTTTCTTCTGTGAAGCAGGGACCTTGATGGACCATTCCATCTTTTGGAAAGTTAAGCAGTCACATTTTTGTGTGTTCTGCATGTCTAGTTTATACAGCATACCATCAAGCAGTCCAGGCAAGAGCAGTTTCTTGCCCAAATGGCTAGCAAACTCTATAACGAGCCTCTTCAATGCCCATCATCTTCTTGAAGCAATTGGTGCTGCCAGAAGCAGACATGTCTCACTGTCAAGACAAGTCTAAGTTCTTAAAACCTTTTAAATGTTATGTTCTGTAGGTCTTTGAAGTGCTAAAGATTATCTCATTTTTTAAATTGATAAAAAATCTTCATATTTTTCTACAGTTCTCCCTACACTTTAAATTTTTCATCCTTTATCTTATAAGCTTTTGTGACACTTATTTATTAAAGTATTATTGGTGGTAGATAAAATGGCTCAGTGGATAATGGTGCTTGCTGCAGGCCTGAGGACCTGGAATCTCTGGGACCCACACATGGAAAAAGAGTCCTGTGTCCTGTGTCCTCCACAGCTGTGAAGTTCTCATTCATAAACAAACAAATATAATGAAAATATAAATAAATATTTAAGTTAAAAATATGGATGCACTAATTTTTTCCATGTTAGTCTTCATAGTAATGATTAAGTTTACAGTGGCTTTTAATGGTTTTTTGTAAAGTTCTCTTATTTTCTCCTTCTCTCTCTCTCTCTCTCTCTCTCTCTCTCTCTCTTCTCTCTTTCTCTCTCTCTCCCTCCCTCCCTCTTTCTCTCCCCCCAGGTTTATAGTGTTAAATGGCCGTGCCTGCAAGTTACAGACTTTTCTGTTTGATCATTTATACAGCACATTCTATCATGGCTTTAAATTTTTCACAGGATGCTTTTCTGCTTGAAGCTTTCAGTTTGTGTTCTAAAACTTTAGCTAGACTTTTGTACACATACTACTATTCTGAGTGCCCTTTGGTATTCATCGATTTTCCTTAAAATAGCTGTTGAAAACTCTATGTGTTCACAGTCATTGCCGATTTCATGGTCAACAGTCTAGTTTGCTTCTCTGTTTCTGTTATCAACACCATGGCCAAAAGTAACTTGGGAGAGGAAAAGGTTTATTTTAGCTTCCAGGTTGCAGGAAATTTATCATGACCAAAGCAGAAAATCAAAGCATGAAACACAGGTCAGAAACTGAAGCAGAGACCATGGTAGAACACCGCTTAGTAACTGGCTCCATTTGACATTTTGAGCTATCTTCCTTATGCAACCCAGGACCACATGCTCAGGGACAGCACTACCTACAGTAGATGGGGTCATCCCATGTCAATGAGCAATTAACAAAATACTCCCAACAGACTTCTCCACGGGGCATGCTAATGGAAGTCATCCCTTAAATTGAGGTTTCCTCTTTCTAGGTATAGCAAGTTGACAGCTGACAACGTTTGATGCTTTGTTTTGTCTCTTAGGCGGCATCGTGATTCCTTGAATTTTCTTGATGATCACTGACGATGTGTTCCCATTTTCATAATCTGTGTTTGTTTTTAACGGTTCCTGGATGCTTTTCCCTGAGATTGTTAAATGCAGCCATTTCAGCACTAGAGGGTGCTTCCAGTCCAAGTTTGTCATACACCTACAGTTGTGTGCTCTTCAATACTGATGGAGGGGGTGCTTTAAAAAATTATCTGTTTCCCCAAATCTCTACTTCAGGTTGGGATGGGTCCAGCCTTATCCACTAATTCCATTCTGTGATTATGTGCCACAAGACTCTTCTGAGATTGGATCTTCTGATATTGAGTCTGGCTCTAGGAGCTTTTGCAATGACTCGCATCTATCAACTTTCTCTTTTCCCAGGCAGCTAGCGGGTCTCTCCATTTTTAGTTGTTGGAGTTGTAATAAAGATGAACTAGGAAGGCTTTAAACTGGCAATACTACAACAAAAGTTCCCAGTTGGATCATCAGAGCCCACCAAGAACAGCAAATACTGGGATGGGATCCATGTCTATGCTGCTCTAGTCCATGGAGTCTGAAGAAACATGCATTCGCCAGAAGTAGTGTTGGTAGAATATATCTGTAACCTTTGTGATGTGTGTATTTTAATCATTGCCAACCTGTTTCAATACAACTAACTCTAATTATAACTCAGAGTCTACATACTCAAGAAGATAAGGACAAGATATTTTTAAGTAACTATATTATCAACATGAGAGATGTCTACTAGTTTCAAAACTTTCTTCAAAATGATTTTTAAAAATGATTTGAGGGGCTGGAAAAATGTCTCAACAGTTAAGAGCACTTAATCCTGTTCCAGAGGACTCAAGACAATTCTCAGCACCCACATGGTGGCTCACTAGGCAATGAATCTTCTCTTCTAAGGTATCTGGGGCCTTCTTCTGGCCACACAGGATATTAGGCATCCACACAGTGAATTTCTATAAGTGCTAGCAAAATATTGTGTGCATAAAGTAAAAATAAATAAACCTAAAATAAAAACAATCCTGAAATCCTGATTCTAAGCACAACACATACTTTCCAAAGCCCTTAAAAAACACTGATAGTTTCTCTCCTGTCTCTAGATCTACCATCTATGATGATGCTCCTCACCACAGTGATTATATAAAGCAATCCAACTTATTTAATGATGGGCATTTTTAGGAAATTAGAAATGACTTAAAGAATTATTTTATGTTAAAAATATGCCTCTGTATATTAAGGCATCCATAGTGGCAAACATAATGATTGATTTTAGTTACTAAGTTCAATGTAGGTAATAATGAAAGATGTCTGATCATGCATTGAGATTATCAAATTAATGTAAAAAGTCATGAAAATTATCATGAGTACTCCTGTGGCTTCAGAAATGCCTAGAAATTTACACTTATATGGAATCATATAAACAGTGTAAGAGGAATTCTAACTACTAAATTCTAAATACTTCATTTCTAAAAATATCATTTGAAACTTTTATTCATAACAAAGATGTATGTATCTTGACAAGAAAAAGACTAATTATTTTAAAATATCACATTAAAGACAACAGGGTTACATTCAGAGATGACTGAATAATGACGAAATGTTATCTTACGTTTCATTAAAGAATGGAAGGTATTACAGCAGCTACAATTAATGACTACTCATTTCTCAAACTTAGCAAATTAATAATTTCTGTGCAGAAAAAGGAACAATCTAACGTGGTGCAGTGGTGCACCCCTTTAATGCCAACACTTGGGTGACAGAGGTAGATGCATCTCTGTGAGTTTAAGGCCAGCCTGGTATACAGACGTAGTTCTAGGACATTTAGAGCCAGAAAGAGAAACTGTCTTCCAGAACAATAAAGCAAAACAAAAAGGAACAAATTCGAGTATCTTGGTAAGGTGTATAGTGTTTGGAAATTAATTCCCTTGTTTTGAAAACTAGCAATGTTCTTCAAATATGCACTTTTATATTTTAGAATCATTATAATGTAACTCTAAATATACTCCTTGCACTCCTTGCTATAAGACTTTCAAGCTTGACCCTTGTGATGCTTTACATATTTCATACTATAGAAAATAACACAGTGGTGTTTCCTCTCATGCTCCAGGAGCCGTTTCCCTTCTCATTAAAATTATTTTGTTCTATTTAATTCACTTGTCATAAATGACAAAAAAATAAAAGTAGGTTTCATACTTTAAATTATGCTTGCCTTGGGTAAAATAGCCTGAGCGTCCTTATTTTCTAGTATAAAAGGCTACTGTTAATATGGTAATGAATTTCAAAAGTCGCTTTTCTGATATTTTAGTAGCTAGGGGAAAGTATGCCTAAAGTAATAATACACATGTTAAGTGTATCAAGGGATATGTCAATTTTAAACACAAGTATTAATGAAACACACAGACTATAAGTAGAAATTTTCTTATTTCTCAGCTGTGCATTGGCAGAGCAATTAAAGCTTCTTTATAACTTCAGACAGAAATGAAATGCAAAACCAATTGCCAATTGGTAGCATACTAATTCTGGGAAAGAATTTCTGCTGGCAGAAAGGTAAGCATTATTTATTATCAGATGGAGAATCACAGCAGATTCTCTCAGGGGAAGTCAGTAGGGGAGATAGCTAATCACTATGGATGTTAATTAGCTGAAAACATTCCCTCTGGCCATTGGCCTGTGGTGTTCAGTGTTGTGTTTCAAAGTGAAAGTCAAAGTTGCTTTCAAATCAAATAGAAACCCAGAGCGCGTTTAAGTGCTTGGGTTGGTAGAGAAGGAATATTCTTTTCATGAACCAGGAGGGGTCTTTTTACAGAAGCAAGTAAGAGGGTTGGTTGGTAACAAAAAGTAATTGCACCACTTTGATGAAGCTACTGACTTTCATAAAAACGTCTTCAATGAAATATATTTTTGGTTTTTTTTTTCTGCAATAATCAGGAAATATGAGTAAATAGCAGTAGCTCGCTCTGGTGGGTTGTCTAGCTCATGTTTGCATACCATGAACTAAATACCAGAATGTTCCTAAAAACTAACTGACAAAGATAATTGAAAGTTTAGGAAGGAGAGGAAAAAAGGGAGATTTTTCTATCACACACAAAAGTCCATATAAAGTTGAGTGGCAAGGCTAGCTGTTAATCTGTTAATGGAATAGAGTATTAAACCAGTTGCTAATGAAGTTGGAATGCTGCAGATCCAAACCCACAGTTATTTCAGGCTTATTTGTAAAAGGAGACTACTTGTTCATTTCCCCACCACCCATATCCAAATAATCACACGGAAGCTATATTGATTACAACCCTGTTTGGCCAATAGCTTAGGCGTATTCCTAGCTAGCTCTTACATCTTTAATTAACCTATTTCTATTAATCTCTTTATCACCATGAGGGTGTGGCCTACTAATAAGGTTCCACTGTCTGTCTCCTTCAGCAGCAACATGGTGTAGGAGGAACTTTGAACTTATAGCGAGACTTCAGATATTTTATAGAAATAGAACTTATAAAGTGCCTAAAAATTTAAAAACAATGGGACATTTAAAAGTTGCAATGTTTTATATTGTGATATTAAATTTAACTTGCCATTTTAGGGAAAAACGATTTAAAAAGGGGTTCTACTTGAAAAGTAATGAGTATGTCTGACAAACTGCCAAGGGACCAGTTGTCCGGGTGAGTTTTATGTCATCTTGACGCAGCTAGAGTCATTTTAGACAGGAACTCATAATTGAGAAAATGGCCTCATCAGGTTTGCATGTGGACCAGCCTGTGGGGGCATTTTCCTGGTTGAGAAACCTGTGGAAGGACTAGGTCACTGTGGGTACCGCCTTCCCTGGGCAAGTGGTACTACATTGTAGAAGAAAGCCTGAAGCACGGCTCTCCCCCATTGTCTCTGCCTCAGTTCCTCCCTGCAGGTTCCTGTCCAGTTGAGTTCCTTCCCTGCCTGCCTTCGATGATGGACCGTGATGTATAAACTAAAGAAACTCCTTCCTCCTCAAGTTCCCTTCTGTCTTGGTGTTTTATTACAGCAACAGGAACCCTTAGATGGTGAGGCTGCATCTGGTTAACTGTTCTATGTCATGTCTAGCACATACCTGTGTCAAGCTGTTTTTGTTTTTGCAATTCTTGTGAGTTAGTATGGGGATTTCAATTTGCATTGTTCTATTGGTTAGTACTTTTATATATCTATATAAATAAACTAATCTAAGGCAACATGACAGTACATATTTATACTCCCGACAGTACTTGGGAGGTAAAGCCAGGAGGACTAAGAGTTCAAGGTCGTAGAAAGTTTGAGTCTGTCTTGAATTATTAGACCCCCATCTAATAAAGTTAGAGGAAACTATACTTAGTAGCTTCTTAAAAATATACTTATGACTTTATACCCACCCTTCTCTTTGTTGTAGCACAAATATCTTTAAATACTCCCTTATCTAAACTTGAAAAATTTTTAGTGTTTATCTTAACATTTTTCTTACTAGACAAAAAGAAGCTATTTTGGTTTCTTTTTTGTCTTTTTCTTTTTTGTTGTTAGATTATTATCACCAGACTCTTAAGTTGTTTCTAGTAATTTATTATTCTGAAGCATGCCCCAAACTTTACAGACATGTACACACTCATATGGATATGTGTATATTTATCATTATGTATTATGTATGCATATATACAAATATTTGTATATGCATATATAGATATATATCTCTAGAAGGCACAGGGTAGAATTTTTTGTTCAGCTCTTTAATTCTGGAAGTTCCTGTAATAAATATTTCGGAGAACATACACTGTATATATTAACCTCTTGTATAATAATTCATAAATTGTTTTGATGTTTGTTAGCTGTGACAAATATTACAATAAATATGTTTGTCTTACTATAAATTAAATTCTTCATCTTTTTCATGTTTTTGTCCAAGGAATTACCTATTTTTAAACCTAGTTTTCCAGCGGATTACAGCTCTTTTCTTCCCTGAAGGTTTCAAAGAGGTTTTTAAATATGAAGAAGACAGGTTTAAAGTCTGTGTTGAACAAATGGATTGAAAAAGTTGGGGAAATGTGCTGTGGGGAGAAGAAGGCAGAAATTAAGAGTTTGATTTTTGACAAGCTGAATTTGAGATACCAGTGAGACATTCAAAGTAGATGTAAATTAGGCTGTTGGAAGTTCCAGTTTGGAACTCAGAGGAGAGAAGTGGGTTGATGGTATAAATTTGGTAGTCATTAGCATAGAGATGGTAATTAGAGTTCTGGGGAAGGATGAGGTAATGTAGGAGGAAAAGGTAAAAGGCAAAAGCAACCAGGGCTGTTCCCAAGGACTCAGATAGTAAGGTGATTCTGAAATGAGGAAAACACATCAGGGGCTTCTTGTGATATTGGATGGCTTACCTTACAGCCTACATCACTTCGAGCACGAAAGTGACATGCTGAGTCACCATAAAGGCTGATTGTTGCTAAGGATATGTTATCACCCAGAGATGCGGATGTCTCTGTCAGCACTAGCTGTTCCTTGCTTGAGGAACAACTAGACCCACACACCAAAGAGCGACACTATATACTTAGACTCTTATTGTGTACAAATATACACAAATATTCAGACGTGTGCATGCATATATATTCTGTATTTTATGAGGTTAAAGAAACTTTTCCTAAAAGCAAGTCCGTTAACTAATGGTTCACAAAGGACCAAGTAAAGCAAGGATACGTTTCTGAAGCAAGAACAAAGGTTTATTCCAGATATTAGTAAAGTGAGTTAGAGGATGGATGTCTGGAGATGTTCCCCTTTGCTCAACCTGTGTCTCCACTGATTTTATCCTTAGGTATGAAGGGAAGATGGGGCTTGGTTCAGGAAAGGATTGCTGACTGGGGATTTGGCCATGTAGAATGGCATTTGTGGCATTGATACTTGATGACCTGTTTGTTAGGGTGCCTCTGAGTTCCGTGAACGTTTTAGTCACTGTGTGTTCTTCAGTTTCAATGGAGATAAGGAGAACAGTGACATTTGAAATAAATTACCCTTGTATGAGACAAACATCACCTAAATAACTGCCATGTTTACTTAGAGCATTAACAGAAACAATCCGACCCAATGGCTCAGGTCACAAAGGAAACACATACCATGTAAAAAATGAGATGCCACGTTTTTCACCTTCTTTTTGTCATACATCAAATATCTGCCAGTGCATATGACCTTTAAGATCCTAAAAACTATCCTAGGAAACTATTTCATCATAACCCACACATCAAAGGTGTTATTCCTATTAAAAACTCATCTTTCTGTCTGAAAATCTGTCTATATCATCTATCTATCTATCTATCTATCTATCTATCTATCTATCTATCTATCTATTTATCTATCCATCTATCTATCATCTATTTATATATTAACTATCTACTGTCTATTCTAATATATGTGACTCTCTTATATATCTATATACTACTGACATCAATTTATCACCTATCAGTTTATCATCAGTCTATGTATCTATTATCTATTCATCTATTTATTTATCATATAAATAGTATCAATATATAAAAATATTGATCAACCCATATCTATTATCTGTCATTCAAATATCTTTCTGTCATCAATCTATCTGGTTGTTAGAAATAAAATTCAGAGTCTTGCACATCAGTGAGCAAATTATCACTGAACTATATCCATAGTCTAAATTAATGATTTTTGAAGGCAAATTACCCAAAGAGTATGATGCTAGAGCATGTGCTTAAGGATTTCTTTGGCGATATTCTTAGGCTGCCTACTCTCTGCATATAACAAATATAAAGATTAAAAAGTTAACCCCAAAGTCTAAAGCAAAATAACAGCCAAACACTTCAAGGGTTGGGAGAATGCCTAAAGCTAGGCAGAGTCTAAAGAGCAGTAGAAATGTGGTGAAAAGGAAACGGTGTAAAAGGTAAAATTTGCATACTTCCTCTAATTTTAGTCTATCAGAGGAAATCACTGTTCACCAAAATTAGATAAGCTTTACCAAGTCCAAGTTTTCCAGTTAATTAATAAAGTAAGTTCAGGACAACCACTTCTGTTTGAAGTGAGAAACTAAAGGACCTAAAGAGACTAGACATGGATTCTGTGTGTCAACACTTTCCAGTATGTTGACTGAGCACTGAATCATACATACATACATACATACATACATACATACATACATACATGAAGCTAACTGGAACCAGCAATTGAAGATCCAACTTCACCTCTCCTAACCTCTCACAGTGTCAAGCATCAGCTCCTCTCCATGACTGCTTCAGGTTTTCAGAACCAGGGCCACCGGCAAGATTCTTAAAGACTCCCAAGTTTGGCTGGCAGTAGAGCCATTGTCCTCTCTGGCCATAGGTTCTGTGTGTTGATTTTGTGGAAACATTTCACTTCAGTGATGCTAGTCTCTTCTGATCAAAGCCAATGTTTCACCTCCAGCTACCCAGCATCAATTACACTGGTAAAGCGAAACTCTTAATTTAAAATATTGCACAGCCCTAAGAGTCTTCAAGAGACTCTCAAATAGCCCCCTGAAATATCACAAGCCCACTCTCTATCTGTACAGGTCTCAATTTTTTTTTGTCTTCCAAGCTTGTACAAAAAAAGCAGAGTAATTACTTAGGAAACAATGCCTTTTCCAGAACCACAATCTTCCCAAAAGTACATTGTTAGGTCTGTCACAGAAATACCATAATCCTGGTGCCAACTTCTGCCGTAGGGTTTTTATTGCTGTAATTAAAAAATAATTTCCAAAAGACCTTGGGTAGGTGGGAAGAGTTTATTTCACCTTACAGCTTGTAGTTCACCATCCAGGGAAGTAAGGAACTCCAGGCAGGAACCGAGAGGCAGGAACTCATAGAGACCTTGGAGGTATGCTGCTACTGGCTTTCTCCTTATGACTTGCTCACCTTGCTTTCTTAAACAAACCAGGACCATCTCCCCATATTGACCTTGACCTTCTCACATGAATCATCCATCAAGAAAACGCCCCACATGTTGGCCTATAGACAAACCCAGTGAAAACATCATCTCAATTGTGGTTTCCCCTTCACACTTCTACCTTGTGTCAAGTTGGCATAAAATTAGCTAGCACACGGTCTAAAATACAAGTGCTGGGGCTCTGAAGTTATATAAACATAAACAACAAACATGGATTCAACAATGTGTGTATATATGTGTGTGTGCATGTTTCTGTTTTAACAGTAATAATCAAAGAAAAAGTGGAAATCAATTTGAGAGAGAGAGAGAGAGAGAGAGAGAGAGAGAGAGAGAGAGAGAGAGGGGTCCACACTGTAGGAATTGGACATTTAAAGGGTTGAATAAAGAAAAGGAAATGAGTGAGGTGATATGAATATTTTAATTTAAAAATATAGTAAGAAAAGAATAATGTTGCCTCTTTAAAAGGCAATCTCATGTATTTTCCTTATGACTCAGGCACAGTAATTTACCAAATGCTATAAAAGCATATGCCTACAGAGACTTATGCATATACATCGAGTGACATTGTGAAAAACAGGCAAAATTAGAATCAGTTCAAACGCCCATTAACTGGTCAGTTTCAGCTGTGGGAAAACAACTTTGCCTCTGAAGGCTTTGGGGACTCAAGGAAAACAATATTGTAATTAAAGATTCAGATTTCTAGTCCTTCTTCTGGATCCAAATGCTGGCCTGTATTGTGAAAAAAAAAATGACTGTGTGTGTGCGTGCATGTGTGTGTGTATGTGTGTTTATTAGTAGTTTGATCATGCCTCCGGGGAATGAGGAATTCTCAACTGGTCTTTTCCTCGCTGACAACAGTTTTACAAATTACATCTGAAACAAAGGCCAGGGAATCCAAGTATGCTGATTCAGTTCCCAGACCTGGCAGGTTAGAGCCTGGTTTTGGAAATGAGTCTTTCTCATGTTGCTGGGGGTCAGGCCATATGGGGTAGTCCACTTTCTCCCCTAGAGTAATATTTGTTGATGTGACATTACACATGACTCTTTAACAGGAGTGTTATTGTGTGGGTTGGCTGTATGAGAAGAACAGTTCTTTAAAGTCTGAGACTATCCTGAAGGCTGGGTGAGGATACTTCTATTTACAATGGGTCTTTCAGAGAAGAGAGGGCTCAGAAGGAGGCAGGATAGGTGTTACCACTCAAGGGCATAGCAAAAAAGCCTGGGAGTCAGCATCATTGACCTCCTTTGGTTTTATCACTAGAAGGCTAAACTTCCTTTAATTGCCAGTAGTTGCAGGTGTTGTAACAAAAACCCTAAATGGATAAAATAAATTTTTGCCATTTTTAAACCAATATAGTTTAATGGGTTGAACTGGGTGCTAGCACACTTTTCAGCTGAGTGCCAGAGGTTGTGGAGAAACAAATTTAGGAACAGTAATAGGATCCATATTGTTCCATTTACAGATCAATAATGGAAAAAATACAATTAGCAACAAGTATAAATCTACATATATGTATACACACACACACACACACACACACACACACATATATATATATACTTCTGCAATACTAACAAAGACAAAACTTTACTGTCAGGGAATTTACTAGTGATATCTTTTTTTTTCAGTTTTTTTTTATTGAGAAAAGGAAAAAAAACAAGTTTCTGCCTCCTCCCAGCTTCCCATTTTTCCCTCCCCCTCCTCCCACCCTTCTCCCCCTCCCTCTCCAGTCCAAAGAGCAGTCAGGGTGCCCTGTCCTGTGGTAAGTCTTAGGTCCTCCCCACTCCGACCATATCTTGGAAGGTGAACATCCAAACTGGCTAGGCGCCCACAAAGCCAGAAAATTAAGTAGGATCAAAACCCCTTGCCATTGT